>NW_005200250.1:770961-773620 GCF_000372725.1 Emiliania huxleyi CCMP1516 | reverse complement strand
GAGAGATGGGGAGAGATGGGGAGAGAAGGGTTCGGGCTGCAGGCGCTGCAGCAGCTGGTCGGGATCAACACGATCATGTACTACTCGACGCCGATCCTGAGGCAGGCCTTCTTCTCGGGCGCGGTCAGCGAGGAGGAGCGCGCGTTCGTCATCTGGCTCTCGGCGCCGGTTCCGCGCGGGGGGGCGGCGGGCTCCCCTCCCCCCCCCCTTCCAGCACACGCCCCTCACCCGTCCGGGACGCGTCCACGTCAGGTCGCGTGCGGGCAGCTCGTCGGCTGCATCGTCGGCATGCTGCTCATCGACCGCGTCGGGCGGAGGCCGCTCGTCCTCTCGTCGCTCGCCCTCTGCGCCCTCTCCCTCGCCCTGCAGGGTGGGCAGAGACGCCCTCGCCGCACGCAACGCAGCCCCGCGGTAGCCGCGCACCGGCCTACCACTCTCGCGACTGCACCGCCCGGGCCTACCACCCACCCACCCACCCCCTCCCCGCCCGCGGCCAGGCGCCAACTTTTGGGTGGACCACACCTATTGCGGCGGCGAGCTCGGGGGCGGCGCAGACGACGACGCGTTGCCGCCGTCCGACGCTCTCGCCGCCGCCGCCGCCGAGGCCGCCGCTGCCGCCGTTCCGCCAGGCGGTCCGCCGCTGGCGCCGCCTCCGGCGCCGCCCCCTCGCCCCCCCTCCGGCAACGAGGCCGTGTGCGGCGCTACGGGCTGGCTCTCCCTCGCGGGGATGGTGCTCTACTTGCTCGCCTTTGGGCTCGGCGCACCGCCCCTAGATGCGCATCACGGGTCCTCCCCGACTCAGTCGGGACGCACTCGGCGGCATGCCTCGGTCGGGCCACTGCACTCGTACACCTCCTCGTGCACGCGGCGCTCAGTGCCGTGCTACGCCCACCCTCACCCGCTATGTCGCCCACCCTCTACCCCCACTGTACCCGAACCCATCCCCTACCACCGCCGGCATGTCGCCCATCCCCTACCCCCACTGTACCCGAACCCATCCCCTACCACCGCCAGGCATGTCGCCCATCCCGTGGACCGTCAACTCGGAGATCTACCCGCTCTCGGTGCGCTCGCTCTGCGTGGGAATCGCGACCGCGACCAACTGGACGGTCAACTTTGTCGTCGCCGCCTCCTTCCTCTCGCTCGAGCAGGCGATGGGCGCCGCGGCGACCTTTTGGATGTACGGCGCCTTTGCGGCGGCCGGCCTGGTGTGGCTCTGGTTCGCGCTGCCCGAGACGGCGAACAAGTCGCTCGAGGAGATTGAGAAGCTCTTCGAGCGGCGCTCGTAGGGGGGCAGCAGGCGGGATGTGGCTGGGGCTCCCGTGGGCGGGCCCCGCCGGCGTTTGCTCGAATAGGATCTGAGAGGTAGACAAATCACCCCGGCTCACGGGGCGGCTCAGTCCCTCATGCACTGAGGGGATTTCCCGCGATAGGCATAGGTCGTTAGGTTAGGGTCGTGTGGCGCACTCGTGGACTCTTGTTAGGCAGGTCGTGGTTCACGGGGCTTATCGTCGTGTGACTGTGCGTGTGCTGGAACGTGATGAAGAGATGCCTGAGACTGAGTAAAGCCGTATGAGAGACTGTGATTGGCCCGATGCGCCGATTGAAATTGGGCAGTTGGCTGGGGGGCCGCCCGGCCCGCGGTCTGATCACATCGCCCGTTCGTTTCTCCACGCACACATAATCTTAATCGAAATTAAAGCCGTACCGCCCAGGATATGACCCAATGACATATCTTCTCGCGTCCTCTGGAGAAGCCAAAGCGCAAAGGGCTCGCGTCCATCTCTAGGGGCACAACATATCCTTTTTCTCGTGGTGTGTACACCTGTGTGAGTGTGGATACTGAGAGTGGATAGTGCCAGTGTGCGCAGTCGGGCGCCAGTGCCCAGTCGGGCAGAGTGCGCGCCAGCTCCATCCCTAGTGGCTACTTTGGCCCAATCCCTAGTGCCTAGAATTGTCCGTTTTCCTTCTTCCTTTGTTTATAAAAATGAAAAGTAAATCGCTCCTCTCCGGATCGAAAGGATCGAGAAGCGAGCCAAGTCGGCCTCGCGCTCGTGCACACCAGCGGCGCCAGAGCCCCGACCTTCTCACTACGCCCACGCCTCGACCCTCTTGGGCAGCAGCTGGTTCGACAAGTCCTCCCTGTGGCCAAGGCAGCCGCACTCGCCCTCGCCCCAGGCAAAGACAGCACCATCGGCGGTGATGGCAAGGCAGTGCACGACACCAGTCGCCACGGCGACGACGCGCTGGCCAGCAAACGTCTCGACCTTCTTGGGCAGCAGCTGGTTCTGGTAGTCGCCGTGGCCCAACTTGCCGCAGACTCCATAGCCCCAGCTCCAAACACTGCCGTCGGCGGTGATGGCGACGCTGTGGCCGCACCCAGCCGACACGGCGACGACGCGCCGCCCGGCCAAGGCCTCAACCTTCTTGGGCAGCAGCTGGTGCTGCCCGTCGCCGTGGCCCAGCCTGCCAGAGCCTCCACCGCCCCAGCTCCAGACGGCACCATCGGCGGTGAGGGCGAGGCTGTAGTTTGTTCCAGCAGACACAGCGATCACGCGCCGGCCAGCAAAGGACTCGATTTCCTTGGGCAGCATTGTGTTCTGGTAGTCGCCGTGGCCCAGCTTGCCTAAGCCTCCATTGCCCCAGCTCCAAACACTGC
>NW_005200250.1:768201-770055 GCF_000372725.1 Emiliania huxleyi CCMP1516 | reverse complement strand
GGTGGGGGGGGGTGCGGCGCGGCGCGGCTCCGAGATACCGCGAGATCGCCCGAGATAGCGCGGCGCGGCCCGAGATCGCCCGAGATCGCGCGGTTCTGCAGCACCTCGGCATTCGGCGAGGTGGATGGGTTGGGAGCGAGGGGGCGGAAGATAGTGATCAGTGCGGTAGAGGGTCAGCTCGGGGCGCGTGAGCCGGACTTGGGGGCCGGACGGCTTTCATTTCTCTCTGCGTTCTCGCACATGGAGTGCGAGGTATCTCGACTGTTGCCATCCCAAACTCTAGCCCAAACTGTCACTCCCCTCTCTCCCGGCCGGGGTGGGGCGCGCGCGGGGGCGGCGGGTGTGCGGGATGTCTGTGGGCCCGAGAGCAGTGATGTGCGTGTGTCCGCCTTGCGTTTTTTCCTTTGTTTCACAACATCGAAGGCCTCAACAAACCCGAATTTTTTAATAACACGTGTTCCCCTCTCTCCCCATCAATGGTGTGCATCGTCGTTCTGATTGGCTCCATCATCAGCGCCGTCAACGCTGCGCCATCTGGTTCGGCGCTCGAGCTGCTGTTTGCCAGCTCTGGGTCTTCTGCACTGCCTCCCTCGTCGCCGCTAATGCCGCCACCCTCGCCGCCGCCCTCGCCGCTGCTGCCTTCGCCACCAAACTCGCCCCCTCTGCCTTCGTCGCCGCCCTCGCCGCCGCTACCATCGTCGCCGCCCTCACCGCCTTCTCCCCCCTCCGCGCCTCCCCCCGCGCTCTGGACGGCAGGGCTCGCCGGCGACTCAGCGGCGATGGACGCTCTCATCGCAGACACGGAGAATATCGACGAGCAGAACCCGGAGAACGGCTGGTCGGCGCTCTTCTTCGCCGCGGCGGAAGGCCTCGTCGCGCTCGCCACGAAACTGATTGACGGCGGTGCGGGCATCGACGAGCCGCGGTCGAGTCTCGGATCCACGCCACTGGGGATGGCGGCCAATTCCGGGCACGTCGAGGTCGCCAGGCTGCTCATCGATGCGGGCGCAGACGTCAACACAAAATCGGGGGAATATGAAACCACCCCCCTAGTCGCCGCGGTCATTATCACTCGGCACAGCGACTATGCGGGGGCCCTTGAGATCGTTAACATGCTGCTCGAGGCGGGAGCCGAGCCCGACCGGACTATTTTCCAGGGTGACACCGCGCTTATCAGGGCAATAGTTGCGATGGCGACGCCAGATGGCACTGCAGGTGGCATGGCGACGAGAAACGACATTGTCAAGGCCTTGGTCGAGGCAGGTGCTGACGTCAACTTTGCTCGATCAAGCGACGGAGCTACTCCCCTATCGATGGCCAGCATCTATGGAAGCCTCGACGCCGTAGAGTTCCTGGTTGGCAAGGGCGCTTACCTCGACGAAATGGTTCGGGGAAGAACCCCGCTCCTGCTCGCTCTCCACCGAGCGATATGGAATAAGTATGCAGGCGGGAAAGAAATTGCAGCCGTGCTGGTCAAGGCGGGAGCGAACATCTGGCTTACGGACCCGAATGGGTACAATGCATGCGCCTATGCCAATGCTGCCTGCGAGCAGACCATTCCCTGCATTGAAGCTCTCGGTCTGGCTGAGGCTTGCCTCTCCCCGGGGAGCCCTCCGCCTCCATCTTCGCCGCCCTCGCTGCCGATGTAATACATTGCCGAGGCACCTCCGAGGCCTCCTCCACGCCTCCGAGGAGACGGTGCAACATCTGTGTAACAATGCCGAGGCCTTCTCCGCCTCCGAGGAGACAGTGTAACATTGCCGAGGTTTCGCCTCCGAGGACCATGCAATCTGCCCCCCCCCCCCCCCATGTGGTGAAGTCTCTGGGTCCGACCCGTACTTCCCGAGCACGGCA
>NW_005200250.1:757150-767140 GCF_000372725.1 Emiliania huxleyi CCMP1516 | reverse complement strand
CCTCTGCGCCTCTCCGGCCGTGCGGACGGGTCGCGCGCCGAGATCGAGCCGAGATCGAGCCGAGATCGAGCCGAGATCTAGCCGAGTCGCGCCGTGCAGCATCGGCCGCAGCTGCTGCATCAGCTGCCATGCGACCAGCCGCTCCGGCTCGACGGCCGGACGGGCGACCTAACACAGACCAGTTGCGAAAGGGCTAGTGGATTCAGCGAGAGACACACGGGGGAGCGACCGGCGGCGAGGAGGAGGAGGCGGCCTCGGCGACGGCGAGGAGGCACGTCTGCAGCTGGTGGATCACGCGCCGCTGCCAGAGGAAGACGGTCGCCTGTGCATGCACCGGCCCGCCGCATGCTTGTCGTCGGATTTGACGTGTCGAGTTGACAGCGTGTCGATTTGACGTGTCATCAGATTTGAGTAGTATGAATCATCATCATGCGTGGTGGACAAGAACGCCGCCTGCACCAGCCGCCGCGCGGGCACGCGAGCCGAGCGGGAGAGGTCGCCTGAAAGCAGGGAGACGGCCCGCTCGAGGTTTCTTTTTCAGGCCTTCTGCACCGAGCGGCGGGAGAGGGCGGGGAGAGCTCGCCGAAACGGCGAGGCTCGGAGAAGAGGGCGAGGGCGGAGAGGAGCGGCAAGGCCGGCCGCGCGCCAAAGGCCGCCGCGTACTCGGCAGCAACCTGACGCGGGAGGGGGAGGTGGGCGATGGAGAGTTGACTCAGTGAAGTCGCCGCCACTCCGAGCGACTGATGAACGAGCTGATGAACGGATGAACTGGTTCAGGTGGAACGCGACTCGGCGGCGACCTCCGAGTGACTAATGAAGGTGAGGCGCCCTCCGAGTGTGACTCACTAAGGTGACACGGCGTTGGACCTCCGAGTCTGCGTGCGTCGGCACGTCGGGCCGCAGAGCGAAGAGCGACTCCTGCCGACCCATCCATCCTCAATTAATGGGTTAATTAACACTTAATTAGCGTCCGGCCGCAGGGCGGAGAGCGGCTCCTCCGTCAGCGGGAGAGCGACGCGCGCGTGGCCCCACTCGGCGAGGTGGCCTGCGGGAGATTAGCCGAGATTAGCCGAGATTAGCCGAGATTCGCCGAGATTTGCCCCACTCGGCCAGGTGGCCTGCGGGAGGGATGTGGACGGGACGTGTACTGGACGGTGTCCTGGGACGCGGCGTCCCCCCTCCTCCCCCCCGTTGGGCGAGGGGTGCCGGCGAGGAGGTAGAGGGTGTCGAGAGGGAGGCCCGTCTCGAGGTGCAGCTCCGAGAAGGAGCGAGCCGCGGACAGCTCGCGCACGAGGCGCACCTGCCGGGGGGAGAAGGGGGGCGGGTAGGGGGGTCCGGGAAGGGGTCCGAGAAGGGCGCTAAGGGGTCCGAGAAGGTGTCCGAGAATGGTCCGAGAAGGGTCCGGGAGGAGCCCGGATGCTCGACGCGCGCCAGCAGCGACGAGCAATCCGGCTAATCTCGGGCAATCTCCGGTAATCTCGGGTAATCTCGGGCACTCTCGGGCACTCTCGGCCACTCTCGCGCCAGAAGCGGCGAGCAGTCCGGCGGCAGCGAGGCGAGCGTATCCTGAGCGAGAGTCGGAACAGGCGTGGGGTGCACTCGGACGGAGTGGCTACTCAGAGGCAGCGAGGCGACAGGGCGTCCTCGCGCAGCGGAAGGAGCGCGAGGTACGGCCGAAGCGGCGGCGGCGGCGGCAGCGCGCCTGGCAGGTGGGCGCTCGGGGCGGTGTCGACGGGGTCGGCTGGGGGAGTGCCTTGTCTTGTGTGTGAGGTGTCTGTGTGTGTCGCTCCGGTGTGTGGACGTCATCATCGGCTGTCTCCCGGCTACATCTCGGCGCCGCCTTCCCGGGGAGGCTATATCTCTCTCTCGGCTACACCTCTGCCACATCTCTGCTACATCCCGGCTACATCTCTGCTACATCCCGGCTACATCTTCGACGCCACCTTCCGCCCTCGCGACCGGCGGCGGCGGCGGCGCGGGCCGAGCCGGAGGAGGAAGCTGCACCTCGAGAGACAGCCCTCGCGGCAGCGGCAAGCGAGCCACGTACCCTCCCCTCGCCCCGCCTCCTCCTCCTCCTCCTCCCCCTCCTCCTCCTCCCCCTCCTCCCCCTCCTCCTCCTCCTCCTCCGCCCAACGAGCCGGCGTGGCAGGCCGCCACGCTCAGCAGCGCCTCTCGCAGCGCGGGCAGCAGGTGCGGCGCGGCGACGGCGCGCCTCAGCCACTCTGGCTGGTCGGTCTCGGGCGGCTCGGACGAGAAGGACGGCTCGCAAGCCTGTGACAACAACGCCGTGAGAGATGGACCGAGGTGGTCCGAGATCGCCCGAGATTGCCAGAGATTGCCCGAGATTGTCCGAGATTGCGGTGGACTCGATGGGCACGCCAACCTTTGGCAGGAGGCAAACAGTGGTGAGGGAGGCGGCGGTGAGAGAGCGGCGGCAGGCGAGGCCTCAACCTGGGAGACGTAGTCCTCATACAGGCCCGGTACCGCCCGGAGGGCGGTGAGGCCGTGTGTGCTGAGGCCAATCATCCACGAGCGCTTCTTCTCGAGCCCGGCCGCGTCGAGCACGCCGTAATCCTCACCCGTCTCGACGAGAGTGACGTGGTACTCGACCTCGTCACTGCTGCGCCGGAGCAGGTTGATTGCAGCGAGGAGGCCGGCCGGCCCGGCGCCGACGACGACGGCGCGGCACCTGCGCTTCGGCTGCTGCATGGCATCGGCCGTGCTGGGCGTCTGCTTGAGAGCGTCGAGGAGGCCCATCGTGTGAGCCGTATGAACGCACCCCGTCGATCACGGGCGGCGCCTTCGAGTCGTTCGAGCCCCTTCGTCCGCGAGGAAAGTACCAGGAATGTTCGCCTGTTTTTTTGGAGGGGGGGGGGTGTTCAGGTGAATCAATAAACAAAGAACTAGACACTAAATTTGCGTGCGGACAGAACGCTACTATGATGCAGCGTTCTTCGCGCAGCACGTGCTGCGCGGTACGTTTCCGAAGCAGAGGGGCACTCGCGCGCACCCCTGTCTAGACCTCGGCTAATCTCCGCCTCTAGCCGTTCCACGAGATCGCCAAAGTGCTCGTTTGGGAAGATGAAAGCCCGACGCTCCGCTATGATTTCGATCAGTTGGCGCGACGAGGCTTTTTGGGACGCGTGGGATCTCTTCCCTCGCGAGACCTGTTGTTCGCTGGAGGCTGCTACGCTCGGGTCCAGCGCAGCGACGACAGCGAGACCGTACAGCCCGAGCACGACATCCACAAGGAGGGCCTTGTCCGAGTCGTGAGTAAAATCGCCCTGAAAGACTTCCACCGACTGCTCGATCCACCGCTGCCGCGAGGAGAGCTGGGAAAGGGAAGAGTCAAAGATGTGCATATTGTCCGCCCCATTGATGGCCATGAAAGCCCACTGCTCGAGCCTGCACCAGCCTCGCTGGAGGTACGTGTCCGCGTCGACCCTGCAGGGCGGGCTCGAGTCTTGGTGAAGCGCCTCGGGCGCGCACACGAGGAAGTGGTGCGAGCAGGCGGCGTAGAGCGCGATCGAGCCGATCGCGAGCCGCTTGGTCGTCTCGTTCTCCTGAGGTATGCCTACAGGGCGTGCCATGGACGTGTCAAGGTCATGAGACGGAGCGGCGCACGCAAATCAGAACAGCGGTGCTGTGATAGTCGAGCCAGATGTGCAACGAGTCGCGGTCGAGCCCTTGCCGCGCGCAAAGCGCCTCGGCCGCCCTGATGATGATCGGATAGTGATGAGCCTCTGGGTCTGGATGGAGGAGCGAGAGCCACTGATGCGAGACAAAAATGAGCGGTCTTCCCGCAGCAAAGGCCACGGCCGACTCCACCGTGTCGCAGCAGCGGAGAGCACCTGCGTCGCGCGCCTCCTCGTACGGCACGAGGCGGCCCTGCTCGCGCAACTTCGAGAGCGGCATAACGGAGAGCGGGAAATCGAGCCTGGTCACGCCCGTCATCGCTCGGCGGATGCGCTTTTGCTTCTCGGCGACTTCGCGCTCCACTGCTTCCATAGCGAGCATGTGACGGACGTGGACGCGACGAGCCATGACGACGAGCACAAGGATGAGCACCAGAGCGAGCCCGCCGCTGATGGTCCAGACAACGATCGGCCACTTTTCCGGCAGGCACTCGCCGTTGCCGGGCAGTGGTTTGTGGAAACCAAAGCTGCAAGGCTGGCAGACCCGCAGGGCGCCTGGCTCGCTAAGGGAGCGATCGTCCTGATAACCAGGCTCGAGGCCCGTGGCGCAACCGCAGCTAAGATCCGGAAGAGGGACCAATGGCGGCTGGCAGTTCGCCACGACTGTGCGTACGTCCACCTCTGTGCCGTCGAGGAGCAGGAGCAGCTCATATCTACCGACAAGGGGAGCTTGCACAGTGGCTTTGTAGCGGCCGGTTGAGGAGTATTCGTGCTCCATCTGATGCTCGAACCCCGAGGATTGGTCGCGCAGCACGACTTGAAAAGCCTTGGGACCATAGAGTCCTTGCAGCTCGTCCGGGTGGCTCAGAGCATGAGCGACACGCAGGCCTTCTGAGGGTAATGAATGCGCAACGCGCATCCCCTCCGAGTCGCAGGCTGAAAAGAACACGCTCTGCTTTACCCCCACCTCAAGCTCGAGCAGCGGCACCGTTGTTGGCTTCACGCAATCATAGACACTGTCCGTCCTCCGTCGCGCATCGCCCCACATGCTGTGGCGGGCGCTGGTGGCAGGAGCGACGATAAGAAGGACTGGTATTGCGACAATCACCTTCCCGAGGGCGACTGACGTGATCGTCAGGTTGACAGTGGTGGTGTATGGATCCTCTCGTTCAGCAACGCCGGCAGGCGAAGCGCTCACTGTGAAGAGAGTGCCCTCATCGACACCGGCTGGCACAACTCCCGATGGGGGAGAGACTGACACCCATGCAGGGACCGAGCCCATGTCGACTGCCCAGCGGGTGTCTGTGGAGGCAGTCCCTTCAAAATCTACCGCCAACGTAGTCGTGTCGCTTTCGATTGGATTTGGCCATCGCGATCTACTGCTCGGAACTTTTGTGTGGATGATCGTCACGCCAGCGACAACCGCCGACGGCCAGTGACGACACAACCCTTCGGAGCACAGTATCCTCTGGAGCTCTCCAGGCAGCCCGGGCAGCCTGCCGGAGCCCGGCGAAGGCGTTGCCACGTTCGGCATGATATCCAGATTCCGGAGACCATGTAGACTGGACATCGCCCACATCTGCGGGTTGAGCGCAAGAAGAGGCAGCATATATCTGTCTCCGCGCCAATTGAGGAAAATCGGGATGAATCCTGGTCCGGGACGACCACGCCGCGACCAAGTGGCCCCTTGCTGGAGCAAAGTGGTCTGGCACAGTCCTAGTCGTTCTCCGATCTCCTTTCGTTCTCCGATTTTCATATTTTTTCGCTTCGTTCGGCGGCCTGGGGATAGGTAGGTAGGTAGGGCGTTTTGGCGCGAGTCAGTGTGGACAGACCCCCTATCTAGATATCCGGGTCAGTCACCGCTCTTTCAACACAACAGCCCGGCTCTCTCTTTCTTTATTTATGTGTGTGCAGAGACGGTTCGACTTTGGGGGAGAGCCGTGTGGGTCGTGGAGGTCGTGGAGGTCGTGGAGTGGCGAGTCACGCTCGGGCGGACAGCATCGATGCCGTCGCCGGACGCGGCGGCGAGGCACCAGGCACACGGGCGCCGGCGTGGCGCGTCGCCGTCGGCAGGCCCACCACGAGCGGATGAGCGACGAGCGCCCGGGAAGCGGCCGCGGGCGACGAGGAGCTTCCGCCGGAGGACGACGCGGTCTCGAGATGGCGAGCGCCGTCCACGTGTTGGACCAGCGTGTGGCGGAGGTTGGCCCGAACTACACCCTGCTGCGCAGCAAGGAGACGAAGGCGATGCACCTCGTAAGGGTGCGGGAGTGGGCGGGAGTGGGCGATAAGGCCCTCCCCCCCCTCCCCCCCTTCGAAGAAGGGCAGATTTACCGCGGGATTTCTTAATTCTTTTCCGTGCCGGAAAAGAAATAAATGAAAAGATTAGGAGGGATGTGAGGACGGCACGCCGCCACCACACAGGGATGGTCGAAAATTCTTTTTTGTGTTAGTGCCAGTGCGCGCCAGTCCCGTGCCCAGTGTTGTGCGAGGGAGTTACGTTGCGAGGGAGAAAGAAAGAAAGAAAGAAAACAGCCAACCCAAGGGAGGGATGGGGAGAAAAAGAAAGAAAGAAAACAGACACGCCAAACGAGGGATGGGACGAGGACAGGGTCCCCACCTGCACGAGCAGGATTTTGGAAGAACGATCAGGGGGACAGGTGGGGCTCTCCTGCTCCTGACAAGGGACACGACAGGCTCGCAGCGCGGTGCGCGGTGGACTCCCACATCCACTGGCGGTCTCATCTCAGTCTAGCGACCTGCCTCCAGCTTGTCGCTGGCAGTCTCGGGATGGGGAGAGAGATTGACCCCTTGCAAAATTCTTTTCCGCAATTCCTGTAGGCCCCCCGGCGGAGCTTGGAGTAACTTGGGTCACCCAGACGTGCCCTTGGACAGCGTAGGGGCTCGGATGACGACGTTGTCAACCTGCCGAACCACGCTCGGCTTCGGCCCGGACCGCGTCTGCTTCCTCACGGATGTCGAGGGCAACTTCGAGTACTTTCTCGCCTTCGTCGAGCTCTCCGAGGCCCTCACGCTCGTCTCGACCGACGGCGCTGACGGCGCCGTGGACCTTGAGCTGCGGGACGGCTGGCTCTTTGTGTTTGGCGGCGACGCGGTGGACAAGGGCGGTTTGGTCGGCGGCTCAATCCGCGTCGCGCGCAGCCTCGTCGCGCTCAAGCGCAAGTACCCGCAGCGTGTCTGCCTGCTCATGGGCAACCGCGACATCAACAAGATGCGGCTCTCGTCAGAGCTCACCGCGGCGCAGCTAGCCGACGGGCGTCTCGACCGGGTGGCGGGGCCGTACTGGGTCCCCGAGGCGAAGCGCGTCTCGCCGCTCGACTTTCTCAACAGCCTCTGCGCGGCCGAGACGTCTGGCGGCGGCGGCGGCGGCGGCGGCGGCAGTGGCGGCGGCGGCGGCGGTGACGGAGGGCCGCCGCGTGAAGAGGTTCTAAAGCGCAACACGCTGGCGAACCGCATTCGGTGGATGCTCAAGGACACGATGGGCGCTGACGGCGAGTTCGAGCGCCGGCGGGCGGAGCTGCAGCTGCTTGGCGGCGGCGGCGGCCGCGTGGGCGACGAGGCGGTCTGCGAGTCGTTTGTGTCTTCGGCGCGCGGCCGGGCGGCGTCGCATGCACGGCCTTCTTCTGTGAGGGCGGAGTGGTGAGTGGTTGCTAACGCGCGGCTAGGTGCGGCCGGGAGGCTTCATGCACGACTTGCTGCACGAGGGGCAGCTGGCCGCCATCCACGGGGGGAACCTGCTCGTGCATGGAGGCGCCCGTCCGGTGGCAGCTCAGTGACCTTCCTTCCTTCCACACTGGTCCCCCCCTCACGTCCACGCCCGACTCAGATCTCACCCCTCACGTCCACGCTCAAGCGGATGCTCGAACGGCACACCTTCCACAGCCCTCTAGTAGCAGCTCAGTAGCCACCCTCCCATCCGCAGCACCACAGGACCGGACACCCTACCCCACGCCCCGACATTGCACGGCGACTACCAGGCGTCTCCTCCGCCGACGGCGTCGCTCTCGGCCGCGTACCCGGCCGCGAGGGCAGAGTCGTGTCGGCGCGCCAGCTCAGCCTCGCGCGCAAGAGAGACACGGCGGCTGGCCTGGCCCTCGCACGCGCGCCCAGACGGACAGCCAAGGATGCGCACATGGCACAGCACGCATGGCAAACCACCGACACGGGGAGTCCAACACACAAGCGCGCCGCCTTTGCCCAAGTCCGAGCGCGGAGGAGCCTCCACAGCCTCTCGCGGGCGCATCATCCCCCTCCCACACACACCCGGCGCTGCGGCCGCCCGCCGGCGCCGCATCTTTTGCACACGGCACACCTCGCGCCCCTCCCCGCCGCCACCCTCGCCGCCGCCGCCCAGCCCGCCTCCACCAAGCCCGCCGCCGCCCTCGCCTCCGAAGCCACCCAGCCCGCCTCTGCCGAGCCCACCGCCACCCTCGCCTCCGCCGCCGTCGCCACCGCCGCCCTCGCCGCCGCCACCCTCGCCGCCACCCCCCTCCCCACCGCCACCCTCCCCACCGCCACCCTCACCGCCCCCTCGGCGCAGGTGGTCGAGTGGGCGGAGCTGCTCAACAGCTGGTACCGGCAGCAGCTAGGCGCGTGGACAGCCTCCCCCTGCTGGGCGAGACTGGAACCTTCTAGGAACCTTCTAGGAACCTTCTAGGAACCTTCTCCTAGGCGAGTGGACAGCCTCCCCCTGCTGGGTGAGCGACGACAGCTCGGCCGTACCTCGCGCCGTGCCCGGCTCGCGCGGCGGTGTGCTACCCATATCTCCCCATATCTCCCCATATCTCCCCATATCTCCCCATATCTCGTGCCCGGCTCGCGGTGTGCTACCGCCACCGCCGCTCGACTGCCGCATCCGCCTTCCCCGACCCCGCCCTTGGGCTGTCTCCGGACCCCTGTCTCCGGACCCCTGTCTCCGGACCCCTGTCTCCGGACCCCTGTCTCCGGACCCCTCTCTCCGGACCCCTCTCTCCGGACCCGCAGGCGCGGCTCTGCTCGACTACTGCGTCCCGTCGGGGCCGCCGTCGGTCGTGCTCGGGCGGCACCTCCCGACATCTCCCCCCCATCTCCAGCACATCTCCCCACATCTCCCCCCGTAGGTCGTGCTCGGGCGGCACCTCCTCAAGAGCGGCATGCCCGAGCCGCCTCCGCCCTCCCTCGTCCAATCCCTCGCGGCGAGCGGCATCCACCGGCTCGTGGTCGGGCACACGCCGCACGGCAACTGCCCCACCGTCATCAAGAGCGAGGCGGCGAGCGAGGGCGGGCCGTCGCTCGAGATCCTGATGTGCGACACGTCCCTGCTCGGACACGTCCACGACACGTCCACGACATGTCATGGACGTGTTCCCCCCACAGGTGCGACACGTCCTACTCGGACATGCGCACGCCGGACAACCGCGGCGCAGCCGTCTCGGAGGTGCGCACAGCGCGCACTACACCTCGGCTCCACCTCGGCCGCACCTCGGCTCCACCTCGGCTCCACCTCGGCTCCACCTCGGCTCCACCTCGGCTCCACCTCGGCTGCACCTCGGCTCCACCTCGGCTCCACCTCGGCTGCACCTCGGCTGTACCTCGACTCCACCTCGGCTCCACCTCGGCTCCACCTCGGCTCCACCTCGGCTGCACCTCGGCTCCACCTCGGCTGTACCTCGGCTCCACCTCGGCTGTACCTCGGCTCCACCTCGGCTCCACCTCGGCTGCACCTCGGCTGCACCTCGGCTGTACCTCGGCTCCACCTCGGCTCCACCTCGGCTCCACCTCGGCTCCACCTCGGCCGCACCTCGGCTGTACCTCGGCTCCACCTCGGCTGTACCTCGGCTCCACCTCGCCTCCACCTCGGCCGCACCTCGGCCGCACCTCGGCCGCACCTCGACTCCCCTCCGGCCCTGCCCCTCTGCTAGGTGCAGCTCTTGCCCGACGGTTCCGCGCGCGTGCACGGCCGGCTCGAGGACAGCTCCCGCCTCGACTACACCCTGCAGGGCGTGCGGGGGCGAGCCTGGGAGGGGCTCGCCGCCCACTTGGACCGCGAGAAGGTCCGGGGCGGGGACCTGGTGGGCAGGCGTGGGGAGCCTAGACACTCTCAGGCGACACACGCGCTGGACACCCCCGTCCGGACTCTCCAAAGGCACTCCAAGACACTCCCAAGACAGCTTCCTGGACACTCCCGTGGCACTTCCCCCTTCTGCACGGCGGCCTCTTTCCGCAGGTCGGCGAGATCTCCCCATATCTCCCCAATCTCCCCATATCTCGTGCTCTTTCCGCAGGTCGGCGCCGCCCGACGACGCGGACGACGCGGACGGCGCGTCGCCTCCCCCCTTCGTCAAGGCGCTCCTCC
>NW_005200250.1:755071-755964 GCF_000372725.1 Emiliania huxleyi CCMP1516 | reverse complement strand
AGCCGGCTTTGCCGCCGCCCGCAGCCGCGGCCGCGCCGCGCGCCAGTGACGCGTCGAGCGCCGGTGACGCGGACGCGGACGCGGACGCGGTGCGCGAGATGCTTTCGGTGCCGCGGCGGCCCCGCACGGTCGCGGTGTTGGGGTCGGTCCTCGCCGGGCGGGCGACTGAGGCCGCGGCCAACGGCTCGGGGGCAGGGGGCGGCGGCTCGGCCGCGGCGCGTGAGGCTGCGAGCGACGCGTTGGAGGCGCGCCGGCTGCTCGACCTCGCCGTCCGCGATCGGCCCCGCAGCTTGCTGCGCTTGCTGTGCGCCACGGCGGACGCGGCTGCCGCCCGCGAGGTCACGCGCCACGGGAGAGTCGCGCCGCAGCAGGGAGGGAGGGCGACCGCGGGCGAGTCGCTCCCGGCGATGGAGAGGGCGGTCTTGCTCGTCCACCCTCCCGTGATGGGCTGCGCGGCGCACCGCATCGCCGCCGCACTGACGGGCGGCGGCGGGCGAGGCGGCCTCGCGTCGCCGCTCGAGGGCGGCCGCTGCTACGCGTGGCGAGTCGTCAACCGGTACTACAGCGCCACACTCTCGCTGCTCGTCGTTCCCGACACCGACGCGACGCACGCCCCGCTCGCGGCGGCGGCGGCCGAGGCGGGCGCGGTGCTGCTGCTCTTTGACCGCTCCGCGGCCGCCGCCGCCGGCGAGAGCGGGTGGGCGCGCGTGACCGGGCGGTGGGGCAGTGATCTGCCGAGCGCAGACGAGCTGTCCGAGTTTGTGCTGCTGCTGCTCGGCGATTGCGGCGGCGCGCCGGGGGAGGCGCCTCCGACGCACCCGGAGGCGTGCTTCGAGTTCGCGCTCGAGCACGGCGGCGAGATTGTCGAGATCGACTCGGCGGCCGGCTCGGCG
>NW_005200250.1:744135-745152 GCF_000372725.1 Emiliania huxleyi CCMP1516 | reverse complement strand
GTTTTTTTTTTTTTTCAAAAAAAAAGGGCTGGGGACCTTTTGGGCACAACCTTCCTTGCAAGGTGCAAGCCCCCCGGGGTTTCGGCCCAGGCACCACTTGGAAACAATTTTCACGGGCCGCCGTCTGTGGCGACGCGCAGAACATCAACAACGCTGCTCGCAACATGCGTGTCGCGCACTCATTCATGACCGGTCTCAATGCCCCACCCCCCTGCGCGCGGGCCTTCTAAGCCCGCGGGTAGTCCCCCCCCATCCCCAGGGCCTCCAGGGCTCGCACCTCAACCTCTCACAGGCCAGCGCACAGCGCCATAGGTGATAGGAGGTATTTTCTTCTCAATAACAAGGCTGTGAACCCTCGGAGACCCGTGTTTTTTTTATGGCCCTTTCCCTGCGAACGCGCACCCCCGGGGCTAGGGCTCTCTAGCCCGTAGCCCGATCCCGATCATCCGGCCCGCTGGGTGCGCTTCTTAGCTCCCCGGCGGCCCTGGATGTGAGTGAGGTTGATAACTGCACTCCAAGTGCTCCATCATCCGGCGCTTCCTCAAGCGCCAGTCGCTCAACGCATACGAGCGCGGCATCATCGCGGGCGTGGAGGGCCCGGCCGAGACGGCCGACGCTTGAGCGGCCGTCAATCAACTGGGGAAGGGGGGGGGGTTAGCGTGGTGCTCGTGGCGGAGTTCGGCCGTTCGCGCGCGGCGTCAGTGCCTCGAGAGTGACCCAAAGATTGGGGAGCACACCCAAACGCAGGCACGTATCTGCTAGCAAACGAAAAACAGGCACCCTGCGAGAGCAATAAAACGCCGGCACCCCGCGTCATCGCGATTTCTTTCTTTAGAAGTAAAAAAACGGCGGCAGGGGGTGCAGAAAGTGGCGGCCCCGCCCTCCAGCTCCGCCCCGCCATCCTGCAGAAAGTGGCGGCCCCGCCCTCCAGCTCCGCCCCGCCGTCCACTCCTCCGCCCGCACTGCCCCGGCTGCTGCAGCGCAAGGGTCAATGGAAGCTTTCGACCCCAAATCGGG
>NW_005200250.1:741178-743871 GCF_000372725.1 Emiliania huxleyi CCMP1516 | reverse complement strand
CATACGCGGCGGTGATCGCGGGCCTGTGGCGCGGCATCGTGGAGGGGCGCGCGCGCTTCGGCGTCGACGGCGCCCTCATCCTCTCCTTCCTGCAGGACCGCTCGCTCGAGGAGGCGATGGCGGTGCTAGACGAGGCGCTCAAGCCGGGCAACGTCGGCAAGATCGTCGGCGTCGGCATGGACAATGGGACGGGCCCGTGGGGGCACGGCTCCACTTCTCGCTTCAAGCCGGCGTATGAGAAGGCGAAGGCGGCGGGGCTGATGCTGTCGGCGCACGCCGGCGAGGAGGAGGGCGCCGCGTGCGTCGAGATGTGCCTCGACGTGCTCAAGTGCGACCGCATTGACCACGGCGTGCGCTGCCTCGAGGACTCGATCGCCGCCATGCGCCGAGAAGTGCGAGCATCGTCTCTCACAGTTGCTCCGTGGACAGGACGCGGCCGTCGTGCGCAAGCTCAAGGACCGGAACACGCCCTGCACCGTCTGCCCGATCTCCAACCACCGCGCTCAGATTGTGGGGAGGACCTCCTGGTGCGCGGTTTCGCCCGCGGCCCCTTCCCCAAGCCCCCTCGGACCCGTCCCGTAGGTGCCGCGAATCTTTTGCGGCGAGAGCCCCGTCCGTGCGATGCTCGAGGCCGGTGTCAACGTTGCCGGCCTGCTTCGACGCCCCCGCGTCGCGCCGCGCTGAGAGTCATGCGCGGGAATCGTCCAGCTGTGAGCAGGCTTGCACAGCGACGACCCAGCCTACTGCGCCATCGGCACGGTGGATGAGCGCTGCTACGCGTGCGAGCCGCAGACCTACGACGGCTACGTCAACTCGGCGTACATGCGGGCCGCCCGCGACAGCGGCACTCGGGTGCCCGATTGGCTCCACCGCCGTCGTGCGTGATGTGATTGCGGCGCAGTGGTGTGATTAGGCCTCACCCCCGACGAGTGCGTACTCTTGGCCAAGCGCTCGATCGAGGCGTGCTGGAAGCTGACGGATGCGCAGCGTGCAGGCTACCTCGAGAAACTCCGTGCTTACTGCGATGGCTGGAGGCCAAAGGCGGCCGCGGGCCGGAAGTAAAAGGTGAGACCGCGTGATGTCCCACCTCCTAAAGACTCGACATCTCTCGAGACGCAAGACGTGCGATTTTTCAGTGTACGGCTTTATACTTTAAGGAACATTGATGGGGTTTAAGCTTTAGCGTTTAGCCGGCGCGTGCGCGCGCGAGGCGCCGAGACGTAGAGTACGTGCACACCTGCACACGCCGTAGGCCCGTAGCACGGTCTGTTCGCGCCGATGGCCGATCTCGTGTGCACGCTCATCGCTCGGCTCTGCACACCGCACACAACCACAGCTGGACGCACACCGCGCGCGCCGGCGCGGGCGCCCCCGCGGGCCGATTTGCCGCCGAGAGAGAGAGCAGAGAGGGTGTGTGACCCTGTGAGCTGTGTGCTGTGAGCGCGCCGCGGTGCGGTGAGCTTCTAAGCTCTCTAAGCTGGCTCTTAAAGCAAGAGACCCGCCTGGCGGTCGGCGCGGCGCGGGTTCACTTTAACATACGGCCACGTGTGTACGCAGATCGCAGTGCGGTCCTAGACTCACATCTTAGTGCGAGAAATGTGGGTGTCATCGCCTGTCCGTCTGCGAGGTGGGCGGGACGCCCCAGCCTCGTCACTCGACGACGGGCATATAGAAGGTGTCGCCGAGGCACCAGTCGGTCGCCTCGAGGGCGACGCACGCGCGCTTGATCTTTGCGACGTCGACGGGGTCGGTGGTGATGACGAACATCGAGTCGTTCGGGTTCTTGATGGGCGTCTGCAGCAGGTTGTAGATGGAGACGCCCGCGTCGGAGAAGATCTCGCCCACCGACTGGATGATGCCTGGAGGGGGAGGAGCGGGCGGCACGCCTCACGAGACGAGGCGCCGCCGGGGGGGCGAGGAGGAGGAGGGAGGAGGAGGGAGGAGGAGGAGGAGGAGAGGAGGGGCAAGAAGAGAAGCACGCGCCGAGCTGCTCGCGGAAGCGGATGCGCACGTAGAAGGAGGAGGTGTACGAGTTGCCAAACTTGAGGGCGGGCGTGAGGGGCTGCTTGGGGAAGGGGGCTGCGCTCGTCCCCTGCGCGATGTCGAGGATGTCTGACACGCAAGAGTTGGCCGTCGGCAGCCGGCCGGCGCCCTGCCCCACCAGGACGGTGCTGCCGAGGTTGGCGGAGCCGATCTGCACCGCGTTGGTCGCGCCGCTGATGGAGGCGAGCGTGTTGGAGGTCGGGACGAAGCAGGGCGAGACAAAGGCGGAGAGCCGGTCTCCGTCGCGCCTGAAGACAAGAGGAGGAGGCGTGAGCGAGGGGAGGGGAGGAGCGGCGCGGGGGTCGCCTCCGTCGCGCTTGGCGACGCCGAGCAGCTTGACGGTTCCGCCTGAGGGGCAGAGGGAAGAGGGAGGGGGGGCGGTGTCACGGGGGCGGCCTCGCACGCCGCCCGAGAGGGGCAAGTCCCGGGCAGGTCGGGCGCGGCTCCGCCCTGCAGCGCGGCGTACTCAAAGTCGGTGGCGGTCACCTGTGGTGAGGACGTGTTGATGTCGTCTGCGTGGTCTGAGTGGTGGTGCCTCAAAGGAAGTGGCGGCCGCCTCGGTGAGGCCGCGGCACGGGGCTAAGTCCCCGGGTGATCTCGGGTGATCTCGGCTGATCTCGGCTGATCTCGGCTCATCTCGCACCTCGGTG
>NW_005200250.1:721036-741052 GCF_000372725.1 Emiliania huxleyi CCMP1516 | reverse complement strand
GTCCCGGGTGACCCCCCCCCCCCCCCCCCTTCGTCCTCGGGCTACTGTGATGAGCACATAATGGCGAGGCGCCCCGGGCCGGTAGCACGGGCCGAGGCGAGCAGGCGTGGCGAGGCGTGATGGGCGTGGCGAAGTGTTGCGAGCGAGCGACGCGAGGCGGCGTGGGGAGGGGAGGTGTGGCGAGGAGGAAGCGGGGCGAGGAAGCGGCACGAGGAGGCGAGGCGAGGCGGCGTGGGGAGGGGAGGTGTGGCGAGGGGGGTGGCGTGTGGCGAGGCGGCGGCGGCGCGGCGCGGCCTCTGCGTATCCGAGCGCCGACGCCTCCTTGAGCGCGTCCGAGTAGGAGAGGCCTCCCTGCGCCATGTTGGAGAGGATGAAGTTGGTGCAGCCGTTGATGATGCCTACGAAAAGGCCCCGAGGCGGCTGCCCAGAGGGCTGCCCAGAGACGGACGGAAGTGTGCGGCCGTTGACGACGCCAGACAGCTGCGACACCTCGTCGCCCAAAAAGTCTCGCTGCAGCGCGTGGATGATTGGGATGCCTACGGCGCACGCCGACCGACCGCTGGACGCATGCTGCGCAGACGGCGCCAGCGCACCTGCAAGACCCGCGCACCGCCGCACACCGCCGCCTCAAACCCGAACTTGCCCTCGGAGCCGAGCACCTGCTTTGCGTTGGCCTCGGCGAGCTTCTCCTGAAGCTCGGGCAGCGCCGCCGCGATGAGCGCCTTGTTGGCCGTCACCACGTGCTTGCCGTCCGCGATCGAGCGCATCACCACCTCCTTGGCCAGCGTCGTGCCTCCCATCACCTCGCACACGAGATCGATGCTGCCGTCGCCGAGGATCTCCTCCACGTCGTCGACGACAGCGCAGCCGGCAGGGAGCGGGAAGTCGCGTGGCTTCGCCTTGTCGCGCACGCAGATCGTCGCGATCTCCACGTCCACCCCAAGCGACGCCTGCAGCTCGCGCGCGCCCTCGAGGATGGTGACGATGCCGCCGCCGACAGTGCCGCCACCGACGAGGCCGACACGGAGCTTCCTAGGCGACTCGGCCATGCACGGGCTGCTGGCGCAGCGCGCGCCGCCTGTCCGCGTAGGAGGGCCGCCCACCAGCAGGGAGTGCGAGAGGCCAGCAACCAGTGCGATCATCGAGCATCGAGCTCACGTGGTGGCTGCTGCGTCGCGCTCGTCGGAGCTCGGTCGCGGCAGTTTCTTTTGAGAGAGGCGTGTTTTAAGAATTCGTTGGAGCTTCGCCTTCGATGTTATGAAACAAACGCAAGGCGGACATGGCATATCGCTCTCGGGCCCACAGACATCCCGCACACCCGCCGCACACCCGCCGCCCCCGCGCGCGCCCCACCTTGGCCGGGAGAAAGGGGAGTGACAGTTTGGGATTGCAAGCCCGAGTATGTTGAGTCCTGGCTCAACAACGCAGGGAACAAGAGGAGGTGGTCCGGCTCACAGGTCCGGCTCACGCGCCCCGAGCTCGCCATCTACCGCACTGAACACTTCCGCCCCCTCGCTCCCAACCCACTCACCTTCCCGACCGCAGAATTCTTTTTGAAAGAGGCGTATTTTAAGAATTCTTTTTGAGAGCGCCTTCGTTGTTAATAGTACAAACCCAATGGTCCCTTGCGAGCGGTCCTTCGTTGCAGTCGCACACACGCACACGCCACACCGCACCGCGCGCCCGCCCACTGCCCCGCCCAGGCGGGAAAGAGATGTCAGATGAGGAGATGGGACAGCAAAGGAGGAGCACAAACACGTATGGGAGGGTTCAGTTGTGCGCCACGCTGCCGGACGACACTGCTTCGGCAGCGTGCACCTCGATCCTGTACCGTGTTTGTTATGACCCAATGAACACACCAGTGAGGGAGGGCGAGACGATCGAGGGGTCCCGTACCATGCGGAATCGACCCTATCCAGTGCTCAAGTGCTCAAGGTGAAGAACAGTTAGGCTCGGACTGGACACCAACGCGGTATGGGTGGACGCGGGACAGATGATGACGGCACGCACGAGCGACACACAGACACAAACAAGCTCACAAGACACACAGCCAGCTGGCTGCCACAGAGCCACACACCCTGAGTTGGCGTACACATAACTCAGGGCCACGTCCTCCCTGTCGCCCCCCCCGATGCAGCGCTTGTCTGTCGTTCTCCACGCCGCCGTGGCGTGGCAGACGGTGAACGAGCTAGCGTGCGGGGAGAGCGGCATTGTGCACGGCGCTATCCGGTGGTTTGCCTGTTGATAGTTGCTAGCACGCGCCAGTCCGCACCTGCGTCGAGCCTGTCTGCTGTGAGAGAGAGTTGTTTTCTTAAATTCTTTTCCGGGTTCTTGCTGGCCGAGCACTGGATAGGGTCGATTCCGCATGGTACTGGACCCCTCGATCCGTCTCGCCACCTGTGTGTTCTTGTGTAACCTAACCTAACCTTTGTGTATCTCGAGAGACCTCGAGAGAAGGCCGCCCGCCGAGGGACAAGTCTCCAGAATTGGCTTCTTGGCGGGCCGCAACCGCCAGTCCGGTTGGTTGAACTGGCAGGAGGCAGCACCACCCACGCCACTTGGCCTGCAGAGTTTCCGGCAACCCCCAAGTGAAGGAAACCAGCAGTGGGTCCCTAGACTTTGCGTTTCCACCTCTCCTCTCTATCCTATCTACACCACCGATGCAGCGTCGACTAGCCATCCCCGCGCCCAGCCTCACCAGCCGACCCGCCGCCGGCAGCCTCCGCGACCAGTTTGACCAACGCCGAGATGCCGATGGCCAACAGCAGCAGCCCGATCGCACCCTTCAGCCGGCCGGGAGGCGCGCGCTGCGCCACCCGTACGCCCAGCGGGACGCCGCTCGCCACCGCCGCCCCGATGGCGGCCGCGAGGCCGAGGTCGACGCTACCACCGACGGCCGACACCGCCACCGAGCACAGCGAGATGGGGATGCAGAGCGACTGCGCCAGCGCGACGACGAGGGCGGGGGGCAGGCGCGGGTCGAGACGGAAGAGGAGCGGGATCGCGACAAACGGTCCGCCGGTGCAAGTCAGGATGGACAGGAGCCTAGATATGCACACGGCCGAGTGTGGGGTCCAGATCCGTCTATCGCCGTGCATCGCACTCCCGAGCCTCGCGGGCATCACAGCTGTGGATACAGTTGGCACGGCTGGCATACAGCGGAACATGCATCTCGCGTCTATTGAGCGCGCCCCACCACGAGGCCGAGGGCCACGGCGACCCGCTTCGACAGCACGAACGCGCCGGCAGCCGCCGAGGGATGCGCGGCGGCGGCGCCGCCGCCCTTGCGGGCTCCGTCGGCTGCGGCGGTGGCGAGCTCGGTGTCGCACCGGCTGGGCTGATCGTCTCGGCTGCTGCCGCTGTCGTCAGTCCGTCCGCCGCGGCCGGCCCTGAAGACGGTGCAGATTGCATGCACGCCGCTGAGGACCGCAAGCAGCACGACGAAGCTGGAGATGAGGGCGGCAGGCACCAGCGGGAAGAGCAAGCTGCCGGCTACCGCGCCCGGTACCGCGGAGAGCCCAGCCGTCGCCGTCTCGATCCGCGGCACTATCCTGCGGTTAGCGATGAGCGCAACGACTCCGGCCGGAAGAAGCGAGGCGATGACGGCCGGGCTCGCAACGCCGATCGGGACTCCCATGAGGAGGAGGAGCGGCACGAGCAGCACGCCTCCGATGCCAGTGGCACCGATGCAGACGCCAGAGCCGAAGGCGGAGACAAGGTACAGCGCAAGCGGCTGCGCCGCGGGCGCATCGCGCAGCCAGGATACCGCCATTGAGGATTAGCGGCGCGATTGTTTCATTGTTGGCTGGCGTGCCTGCCACCTTCCTCAGGCTGTTCCATCTCTTTCCCACCTAGGCGGGGCGATGGGCGTTGCGCGTGCGCGGGGTGCGGGGTGCGTGTGCTGTGGCGTCATGTGTGTGTCCACCTTCGTCTTGTTTGTTTCCTTTTAACATCGAAGGCTAGCTCAAAAAAATCCAGTGTGTCAGAGACCCGGTCGCGCCTCCCCGCCCTGCGTCGCCCGCCGCCGCGCCGCGCCGCCGCCTCGCGTCGCCATGTACAGTGCCCAGCAGCAGCACCACGCCGCACCTATTTGGTATTTCGGAGTGAGGGTCGTGCCCCCAAGTGACCCAACTCGCACGCTCTGGCCTGTGGTCTGATCTCAGAGCGTTATGTTGAGAGTAGGCTCGAGTCGCCCCCTGTGAGGCCCGTGTGCGCGCCAGCGTAGAGTATCTAGTGAGTAGTGTGCCAGCGTGTGTGCGTGTGTGCTTGTCCGCGAATGGGAGGGCACTTGTGACGAGGTGCTTGGTAGGCGAGTGGTAGCTCTGGCAGTCGCTGGTGCCGCGGACTTGCTGAGTCGTGTGTGCTCCTTTTTGCTTGCTAATACTGGAACACTCTTTTATGGCGCGCAGACTCTCCCGTTTCTCCACAGTAGCAGCTTGCTTGCCTCTTTACTGCTGTGGTGGGGCGCCACCGTGGGTCCATGCTAGCACTGTGGTGGGTCGTCTTGGGCGCTGACGCTCGCGCCCGAGAAGAAGAAGTTGCGGCCGTGGCAGCCCGTGTGAAGCGTACCGTTCACGGTCTTTCCCTCGAGCCACAGCGGTGTGGAGAACGACAGACAGCCGCTGCGTCTGCAGCCCGTGCCAGTTCTTGGTGGTCCATGTGACCTCATCGAGGTGCTGTGCACACTTGGAGCACTTGGAGTTCCTCAGCTGTTCGAGTAACTTGTCACGCCCGCAACACGGCGAAAGCCACGTGGCGCGAGTGCCGCGGATGGTCGCGCACCACTGCCCGCGCAAGGCGCGCGCTGCGCTGGCCGAACGCCTCAACTCTGACGCCTGCCGCATCCACCTCCTCGACCTTCCCGTCGAAAAGCAAATTCGGCTGGCAGTCGCAAGCCGGCTGCCCTCCGGGATCCCCGAAGATCCCGTCGGCTGGGAAGATCACCAACTGGCGGTCGAGCTCCGTCTCGCGCGCGCCCTCGCCACCCACGCCTGGCGTGCACCGAACGCCTCGAACGCCGATGCCGTGCTCATCCTCACCAACCGCTCGAAGCTGTGTGCGCCGATGTTTCAAGCGAGCGGCCGAGGTGCCAAGGGCATGGCGTATGCGCTCGGCGCCTACTCCAAGGCATTGTGGGACGCCGCGCTCCGCGCCGCCGCGGCGCTGCCACGCGGCACGGCGCCGGTGTTGCAGGTGGTCTCGGAGCAGGACGGCGCGTGCTCGCGGCTACCGATGCCGCCCGACGTGGCGGCCGGCGACGACGAGGGCAGGCGGCCCACCCTCTACCTCGTCGAAGCGCTGATCAACGCGCGCGTCGTGGGCAAGCGCGCGCAGTTCTTCCACTCCCCGACGCCCTTTGCGCGGCGGCCGCTCCAGCTGCCTGCCGTCGGCGCGGCAGCCGAGTGGGGCGCGCGCGATCCCGCGACGCGGCTGCTCTTCGCGGGCCACGTGCCCAAGCTCTTCCAGTCGCTCACGCGCTACCTGCTCTGGAAGCAGCTGCGTAACGACTCGCGTGCCACCACGCAGTCACGCACGATCAACTGCACCGTCGGCGCCTACGTTGCCGCGTGCAGCCTGAGCGCGTCGCAGGTCGCGGCGAAGCCGGCCCGCTGGTTCGAGCACGACTTTTGCGCCGCCGTATTGCGCGGCGGACTGGGCCGAGCGCGCGAGCTCCTCCACCCCCTCGTGTGGCACCGGCCAGCGAGCCGACGCGACGGTCCCGCAGCTGGCGCGCGCGCTCAAGTCGCGCTGCGCGCGCTACCGGTCGCACGCAAGTCTCGACGAGCTGCCCGACATGGCGCGCGATTCGGCACGGCGCATGGACTACGCCACGTACGGGCACGCCGCGAGCCACCGCTTCTGCCTCGTGGTCCCAGGCGACTGGGCGGGAACGCCCAAAGTCTCTGAGATGGTGGCAGTCGGCGGCGCCGGCGGCTGCATCCCCGTGTTTGTCCTGCCGCACGACGGCTCGGAGGGCCAGGTGGCGCGGCTGCTTCCATACGGCCGGTGGCTTGACTACTGCGAGATCGGCTACGTCACGCCAGCGAAGGTCGCGCAGCGCAACATGAGCGCAATCATGGATGCGCTCGCCAGGGTGAGCGCAGCCGAGGCGGCGCGCAAGCATCGCGCGCTGCGCTGCGTACGCGACGCCTTCGTGTTCCGGGCGCGCGAGGAGCAGCACGGGCGCGGCCCCGGTGGCACGCGGGCTCCCGACGCGGCCGACTTCATCCTGGGGGAGGTGTGCCATCGCGCCCGGCTGCTTCAGCAGCCGCAGGTCTCGACTGCCTTGCTATCCAGTGTACAGATGCGCGGGGCCAGGCACACCGGGTGTATGCTTCCCTTTGCGTCCCAAGCATTACCTAGTCGTAAGGTAAGGTAAGGTAAACTTCTCCACACACACGAGGTGGTGGGGCAAGGGGGGGCAACCCTCGCGTCTCCACGTCTAACGACAGGAGCCCCACGGCATTCAAAGTGCAAGGCCCGGTGCGCGTGGGTGAGCGGTGTGTGTGTGTGTGTGTGTGTGTGTGTGTGTGTGTGTGTGTGTGTGTGTGTGTGTGTGTGTGTGTGTCGTACTGACTACCCAGATAATCTATTAAATAATATTAAAAACAATCCTAAACATCAAATTACGCCTTGGCCAAATAATTGTTTTGAAAGCTTTGGCCATGGTAACTTGGAGAGCACTTGGAGTGCAGTCGGCAACCTCACATCCAGGGCCGGGGAGCTGAGAAGCGCACCCAGCGGGCCGGATGATCGGTATCGGGTTGCGGGCAAGAGAGCCCTAGCCCCGGGGGTGCGCGTTCGCAGGGAAAGGGCCGTAAAGTAAACACAGGTCTCCGAGGGTTGGCTCCGTGTACCGGGTTTCCCCTTAACTGCAGAACGCCCCCTCTACTCGGAGCTAGTGGACACGGACATCACGACACCACCCGTCACGTACACACACGACTGTCTAACGTGTACGCTGCCCGGCTACGCGGCGGCTCCCCGGCGCGGGGGCCTCGTCCCCCACCCTTCAGGGTGAATCTTCAGTCAGTCTGGTTCGGTCTCTTGCTCGCTTTTCGGGCGTCGCCCCACTGCCTCTGTCGTTTTTGATGTCTCTTCTTCGGAGGCGGCCCCTCCGCCCCACCTCCGTCGGCAGGGTGGGGCCTCCCCGGGAGCGGCGGCATTGTCGCGGTCACTCTCTTCCGTAAAATTAGTTGGTCCGAACGAATTCCGCCGGAATTGATCGGACCAACCCATCGGCGGGCTGTGTAGTGCGCGCGGGCGGGGCGTCGGGCGGGGCGTGGGCGGGGCGTCGGGTTCTTGCCGGGTTTACATGCCGCCATGCTCCGCAGCCGACTCTAGACGACTGCTACCGGCGTCAGGCCTCCTCCTCCTCATGTCGTTTTCAGTGGCGGCGGCGAACGCACCTCCTCAACGACACTAACGCGCTCTTCTACACCCTCCAGACCAGCTCCGCCTGGCCGCTCAGCCTCCCCGTGTACGACCCGAGGTGGGGATGCGCGTGCGAGAGCGCCGAGGACCGCCCCGTCTGGCTCGCCGCCCTCGACCTGTGCTTCTGGTTTGACACCCTCAACGCGACGCAGCAGGGCGCGCTTTTCGGCGGCTCGGGGCAGCTGCAGGAGTCGTACAATCGCACCTGCTCCGCCTCCGCGCCGGGCGAGCAGGTCAACGAGTACTACCATCACGTCCGGCTGTGCGCCACGCCCGCCTTTGTGCGCTACAACTACTACCTCAGCAAGGAGTACTGCGTACCCGAGGCGGCGAACAACTTCACGCTCTACCCACGCCTCGCTCGCGACGGCGCCATGATGTGCGGCACCGACATCGGGCCTGTTGGGCCCACGCAAAGCAACGAGGAGGCGTACTGCCCCTGCAACATCTTCTTCGACTATGACGCGCTGGCCAACTCCTCCTCCACTGCGCTCGACACCGTCAGCACCTTCTACGCCGCCATAAGCCAGCCAAACAGCTCGTGGCCGGTGAAGCGGCCGGCAACGCGAGACGGCGAGTGCGCGTGCGACGACCCGGAGTTCCGGCCGGTGTGGCTCGCGCCGATTGACATGTGCGACTACTACGCTCGCCAGCCGCCCGAGGTGCAGGCGCTGCTCCTCCCGCCAGGTGATCCAGCAGCGCAGGCGGTCTACGAGAGGGCGTGCCAGGGGCTGTCGAGGGAGGAGCAGAACCGCGACTTCATGCACGTCAAGTTCTGCGCGGACCGCGCCTTCATCACCGACATCTTCTACGAGCATGATTACTGCCAGCGGCCCGACGAGTCGGGGCAGCTCATTCCGGTTACTGCTCCGGACGGGCTGCTCTTCTGCCAGGGCATCATACCCGCACCGGCGCCACCGCCACTCTCACCGCCTCCGATCGCACCGCCGCTGCCGCCAGCCTCACCAGTTCCGTCATCACCGCCACCTTATGCACCTGGAGCTGGGCCGAGACCCCCGCCTTTCCCGCCTGGCAAAGCTCCAACGCCACCGCCCTTCCCCCCGCCACATCCGCCTGACAAGGCTCCGACGCCGCCGCCCTTGCCGCCGCCGCACCCACCCGGCAGGGCGCCGATGCCGCCGCCGTCGCCGCCGCCGTTTCCGCCTGGGAAGGCACCGCCCTCGCCGCCATCGCCATCCTGCCGGAGAACCGGCTGCTCGGCCACGCCGGCTCGGCTGGGAGTCGGTGGTGCTACGACATGGCTACCGCGGATGAGGGCGCCGAGCTCTGCTCGAGCTACTACGTCGAGGTCGGTGAGGCGGACGTGGTTGGGGCGGAGGGCTACGTGCCGTGCTCTGCGGGCTGCGACCGCTGTCAGATCACCTACACGAACGGCATCCCGGGCTGCAGGAGCGCGCCGCCGGAATTCACCATCTGCCCGACGGCTGCGGCGCCAATGCCGCCGCCCTTTCCCCCGCCGCATCCGCCTGGCAGGGCGCCGACGCCGCCGCCGTCGCCGCCGCCGCACCCACCCGGCAGGGCGCCGACGCCGCCGCCGTCGCCGCCGCCGTTTCCGCCTGGGAAGGCACCGCCCTCGCCGCCATCGCCACCCCCGACAGTGGCGCCGACGGCTGCGCCGACGGCGGCGCCGACGGCGGCGCCAACCCCAGCCCCCACGTACCCGTGCACGACCGTGCTGCCGGCAGTGGACGACGAGAGCAACCCCGTGCCAGAGGGCCCTATCCTGCCGGAGAACCGGCTGCTCGGCCACGCCGGCTCGGCTGGGAGTCGGTGGTGCTACGAGATGGCTACCGCGGATGAGGGCGCCGAGCTCTGCTCGAGCTACTACGTCGAGGTCGGTGAGGCGGACGTGGTTGGGGCGGAGGGCTACGTGCCGTGCTCTGCGGGCTGCGACCGCTGTCAGATCACCTACACGAACGGCATCCCGGGCTGCAGGAGCGCGCCGCCGGAATTCACCATCTGCCCGACGGCTGCGGCGCCAATGCCACCGCCCTTTCCCCCGCCGCATCCGCCTGGCAGGGCTCCGACGCCGCCGCCGTCGCCGCCGCCGCACCCACCCGGCAGGGCGCCGACGCCGCCGCCGTCGCCGCCGCCGTTTCCGCCTGGGAAGGCACCGCCCTCGCCGACGCCGCATCCGCCTGGCAAGGCGCCGACGCCTCCGCCGTCGCCGCCGCCGCACCCACCCGGCAGGGCGCCGACGCCGCCGCCGTCGCCGCCGCCGTTTCCGCCTGGGAAGGCACCGCCCTCGCCGACGCCGCATCCGCCTGGCAGGGCGCCGACGCCGCCGCCGTCGCCGCCGCCGCACCCACCCGGCAGGGCGCCGACGCCGCCGCCGTCGCCGCCGCCGTTTCCGCCTGGGAGGGCACCGCCCTCGCCGACGCCGCATCCGCCTGGCAAGGCGCCGACGCCTCCGCCGTCGCCACCGCCGCACCCACCCGGCAGGGCGCCGACGCCGCCTCTGTCGCCGCCGCCGTTTCCGCCTGGGAAGGCACCGCCCTCGCCGACGCCGCTTCCGCCTGGCAAGGCGCCGACGCCGCCGCCGTCGCCGCCGCCGCACCCACCCGGCAGGGCGCCGACGCCGCCTTGAGAGGCGCAGAGAGGCTGCGAGTGCTCGACGAGTCTTGCGAGCTGCGCGGTCAAACCTGGGGGGAACCGACCGCATCAGGGTGGATTTCCGAAACCTCCGTGAACACCTTTGCCGGTTCTAACTAAAAATCTCTCTCACATTTGCCTCCAAGTCATGTCGTTGCTCAGGTCCACTCTCGTTTCGAGCACTTGAACCTCAACGGTCGGTGTTGGCACTGGGGTTCCCTTCGGGTATATCGTGACAGCTGATATGCGGGATTACCACTGGTGTTTCGTCCGCGGCAAAAATTCTTTTTGCGCGCTGGCCTTTCGTTGACAGCACCATTTGCGAGGTGCGAGAGAGGCAAAAAACCAACAGCCCTCTCTCGATGGTGTCATTTGCTCCGCTGCTTCCCGCGCTCCTCCCCCTCGCCTTCCAGCATCCCGGCGCCCTGCTGCAGCGCGGAGCGCCGTCGCGCTGCGCCTCTTCGCCTTCGCGTGTGCCGCAGCCCTCGCTTCAGCAGCCGCCGAACAGCGGAGATGCTCCGCTGCTGCCCTGGGTGCGGCCGGCGCTGGTGGGAGCGTCGGCGGCAGCGGTGGTGGCGGGCGGCGCGCTCATGCTTCCGGGCGTCGCGCACGCCTCGATCCTCGACTCTGCGTTTGTGCAGTCCACCTCGCTCATCTTCATCTCGGAGCTGGGGGACAAGACCTTCTTCATCGCGGCGCTGCTGGCGGCGCGCGCGTCCAAGCTGCTAACGTTCGCGGGCTGCGCCGGCGCGCTCGCGCTCATGACCGTGGTTTCCGTCCTCATCGGCCAGATTTTCCACCAGGTGGCCGGGAGAAGACAGCTCTCACGCACCATAGCCCTCCATGCCCAGCACGGGCTCGCCAAGACGGTGGCTGCATGCACCAGGTGCCGGCCGGCTTGACGCGCGGCCTGCCGCTCGACGACTACGTCGCGATCGCCTCCTTCGTCTTCTTTGGCATCAAGGCGATCCTGGACGCGGTGCGCGCCATCCGGCCCGGCGCAGAGGGAAGTGTCTAGGAAGTGTCAGGAGTGTCTAGGAAGTGTCTAGGAAGTGCCACCAGGCCCGGAGCAGAGGCGGGTCCACCACACGCCGCCGCTCAGCCGCCGATGGCACGCCCCCGCAGGCGCAGATCGAGGAGGACGGCGCGGGCATCGCCGAGGAGTCGGAGGAGGCGGAGGAGACCCTCGAGCAGTCGGGCCTCTATGGCAAGTCTGGCTGGCCGCTGGTCCTCGAGGCTTGCACGCTCACCATCGCGGCCGAGGTCGGTGACCGGTCTCAGATCGCGACCATCGCGCTGGCCGCGGCGCAGAACCCGTACCTCGTCGCCTTTGGCGCCATCGCGGGCCACTGCGCCGCCACCGGCATGGCCGTCCTCGGCGGCTCCTTCATCTCAAAGTATCTGTCCGAGCGGGTCATCGGCTTTGTCGGAGGGGGTCTCTTCCTCGTCTTCGCCCTCACCACGGCCGTCGGGCTATTCTGAGCGAGGCGTCTGGACACCTCTTCTGAGCTTCTGAGCAGCGCCTCGTCTGAGCTGCGCCTCGGAGTGCCGCGGGCGCGCGCCCCGTCTCTGTTGAGTTGGTGCTGCTGGGGCGGCTCCTCTGGCCACCGCAGCACCCTCTCTTTGACCCTGTCCGTCTTCTCTCTCTCCACTCTCGTCTCGAACTCTATAGTTCTAACGTCTATGATGACCAGTTACACATAATTATACGTGGCTGGGTTCACAGCGATTGTAGGAAAGTGTGGGGACCAAATCCCGGTCGCGGCCTTCCGACTCGCGCCTTCGCCTCACTGGCACTACTATTGTAGCCCTGGCCGGTGCGCGTGCGGAGTTGAAGTTCCGGAGTGAAAATTCGAACGCGTTCTCTCACGGTGACCAAAAAATGTCCACCTCAGAGGCACCTCCGGAGGCAGGCCGCCGCACGCCGGCGACACAGCTCCAGCTGTCGAACTGACCCGCAGCTCCTCTCAGAGCGCGAACTGTGACGAAAGTTGACTGAGGCGGTTGTCAGGAATCATCATACGGATCACATGGTGGCTCTCTCATGACGGGCCGCCCGACCACTCCTGGGTGGCACTGCCACCGGTGTCGCTCGACGTCCTGTCGACAGCGTGCCGACAGCGACACAACCATGTGGGACGCGTCGAGTATCGACCTCTACTGCTTACCCAGCCTTCGAGTGTATCCTGGCTGTGGTCCCACACCCACTGGTGTCCATCTCAGAGACCGCAGGAGGTCATGAGGGTCGATGGGAGTGCCAACCCCACAATGCCTAAAAACCCAGCCCAGTATCCGTGTCGCCTATCCGCTACTCGTATCGCCCGGGGGGGGGCGCGCGTGACGTGATTCGTCATAACAGACCCGGGCATGATTGATTTGCTTATCGGTCATATGTGTTACGGCTCTATGATTATCTGCAATCTGGTCAGGATTTGATTTTCGTTTGTCGTGCAGGGGCACACCGCACCACAAAAAACCGAAAACGAGACAGCGAGGATTTTTGTCCGAAATTTTGTGTCCCGAGAAGTTTTTTATATGTGAGTTCAAAGAAACCCGCAATCAAATCTCGCGAGAGAGAGGCGGGCGTTGCTTGGTCCTCGCACGCACGCAACCCCCCCCCCCCCCCCGGCCAAAGTATAGCTTTCTACGTCTAACAGCGTCTGCTACAATACGGGCGTCGCGGCCCCTGGTTGCGCGCCCTCCTCCCACCAGAGCGGCGGCGAGGTTGGCAAGCGCGCGGTCAGTATCTCTGCGCCCGACTCGTGCATCAGCAGCTGGTGCTCGAACTGCGCGCTCGGCTTGCCATCCTTGGTGACGGCGGTCCAGCCGTCGGCCCAGTGGACGTCCTTCCACGTCCCCGTGTTGATCATCGGCTCGATGGTGAAGCAATGGCCGACCTTCATCACGAACTTGGCCTTGTTGCCCGCGTAGTGCGGGATGTTTGGCGCGCAGTGAAAGTACTCGCCCACGCCGTGGCCGCAGTAGGTCTTGTCGACCTGTTTACGGCGGCACGCGTGAGGAGGCGCCGTTCACAGCTGTCGCCCGCCCATCTCGCGTGTGAACCGCAAATCCGCAGCCGTTGATGTGGCTGGTGATGATGCCGCCGACGTCGCGGTAGAAGAAACCCGGCTTGCAGGCGTCGATCGCCTGAGACACGCTCCTTCCCGAGTGAGCGGGCGGCGCGTCGCTGGTGAGAGTCTGCACGCGCGTGTCTCGCCTTCATGAGCGAGTCGTGCGACGCCTTGATCAGGTCCTTCTTCTTTTGCGTCACGCCCGGCCCAACGCAAAACGTCTCGTTCAGGTCCGCGTGGAAGCCTATCCACCAAAGCAGAGACGCCGCGGTCGGTGCACCGCAGCCGTTGTGCGCCGAGGCTGCGGGGGCCGCCGTCGAAGATCGGCGACACGTCGATGTTGACGATGTCGCCGTCCTCGAGTTGTCTCATGTCGGGGATGCCTGCTCGGGGCCGGCGGGCAGGGCAAGGAAGCTTGCGGTGAGGTGGGGCGGCGCTCGCTCCGCGCGGCTGCTGCGTGGAGTCTGCGACACCGTGGCACACCACCTCGTTGACCGAGGTGCAGACCGACTTTGGGAAGTTGTGGTAGTTGAGCGGCGCGGGGTAGGCGCCTAGCCCACGCGTGACGGGGTCTCATCCACCGACGGCTGAGATGGTTGAGCGGCGCGGGGGAGGGCGCCAAACTCCATGTGCTTGTCGTGCACGACGCGGTCGATCTCGTCCGTCGTCACTCCCGGCTTGATGACCCGGTGCGCCGCGTCCACGATCTCCCTCCCCATCCGGCACACAGCCCTCAGCTTCTCCGCCTGCGCCGCGCTCACCACCGGGGGAGTCGACCTCGCGGGGGCAGCCTGCTCGGCGCGCGGGTCGCCGTCGGCGGCGTAGTCCGGCAGCAGGATCCCCTCGGCGACCGGCCGCCGCGGCGACACGCGGTACGGCCGCAGCGACCCCGTGTAGCTGAAGCCCGGCCGGCGGCCGGCGCGGCTGGTGCCGTGGTCGAGGACGTACAGCCACGGGCCCGAGTCCTCGATGCTGGCCGGGTGGCCCCCGCCCACCTGGTGCCAGCAGGCTGGCCCGCGCTGGAGCTCGGCCACCACCACCGCCACGTACTCCCGCGCAGGGTCGTACGCCGCCAGCCGGCCGTCGAGGCCGTCGAGGCCGTCGGCGCCGTCGAGCGCCTGCTCGAGCTCCTCCTGCCGCACCCACTTGCTGCGCGAGAGCAGCGCCTTGAAGCGGTCGCCCACCGTGCTCGCTTTGCTGGCGCACGTGAGCTTGCTCACCGTCTGGACCAGCTTGAGCGGGCCACGGAAGACGAGCGCGCCGCGCTCTCCCTCGGGGTGGAGCGGGTCGACCGCCCTCTCCTTGAAGCGCGGAAAGGCCTCCATGATGCCCAGCAGCTCCTTGGCGGCGTCCTCGGCCGCGTCGAGGTCGGCCATCGCCGCAGGGAGGCTAGCGCGACGACGCGGCCGCCCACACGGGTCGAGGATACCTGGTACGAAAAAATAACACTTTTGCGGCCAGGGTGGGGCGCGCGCGGGGGGCGGCGGGTGTGCGGGATGTCTGTGGGCCCGAGAGCGATATGCCATGTCCGCCTTGCGTTTGTTTCATAACATCGAAGGCTAAGCTCAAAAAATAACGCATCGCGGGATTTTTTGGACGTTTCTTTCTTTCTTTTTCCAAGTGCTCCGCATAGTATGTGGGAGACTCCTGCCGCCGCCCCTGCCACCCCTGTCAGTGTGCCTGTGGCAGCGAGAGACTGCCACTGAGAAGCTGGAGGCAGGTAGGTCGCTAGACTGAGATGAGACCGCCAAGTGGAGTTGGGAGTCCACCGTGCACCGCGCTGCGAGCCTGTCGTGTCCCTTGTCAGGAGCAGGAGAGCCCCACCTGTGCCCCTGATCGTCCTTCCAAAATCCTGCTCGTGCAGGTGTGGACCCTGTCCTCCTCCCCCATCCCTCGTTTGGGCTTGTCTGTTTTCTTTCTTTCTTCCAAGTGCTCCAAGTGCTCCAAGGCACGCGATCCTTTGGTTTCTGTTTTCTTTCTGCAGAAGAGAGGAAAAGCGAAAATGCCAGCAGACATCTCCAGAGAGGGAGCGAGCGAGCGAGCGAGCGAGAGAGCTAGCGTGACTGAGCGACCGTGCGAGAGAACTTTACAACAAAACTCCCTCGCAGCGAGAGAAAATAGAGAGCGCGCGCGAGAGAGAGCGAGAGAGAGAGCGAGAGCAAGAGAGAGAGAGAGAGAGAGAGAGAGAGAGAGAGAGAGAGAGAGAGAGAGAGAGAGAGAGAGAGAGAGAGAGAGAGAGAGAGAGAGAGAGAGAGAGAGAGAGAGAGTTTTACAACAAAACTCCCTCGCACAACACTGGGCACGGGACTGGCGCGCACTGGCACTAACACAGGTACACCACGAGAGAGAGAGAGAGAGAGAGAGAGAGAGAGAGAGAGAGAGAGAGAGAGAGAGAGCGCGAGCGAGAGAGCGAGAGAGCGAGAGAGAGAGAGAGAGAGAGAGAGAGAGAGAGAGAGAGAGAGAGAGAGAGAGAGAGAGAGAGAGAGAGAGAGAGAGAGAGAGAGAGAGAGAGAGTGAGTGAGTGAGTGAGTGAGTGAGTGAGTGAGTGAGTGAGTGAGTGAGTGAGTGAGCGAGTGAGAGCGAGAGCGAGAGCGAGAGCGAGAGCGAGAGCGAGAGCGAGAGCGAGCGAGAGCGAGAGCGAGAGTGAGAGCGAGAGCGAGCGAGCGAGAGGAGCGAGAGCGAGAGCATTTCGTGCGTGTGCAGCACTGTGTGTGAAGAGTGATGACTTCTGACTGTCGTCGCTGTCTCTCCCTTCTCGACTGTCTGTGCTTGTGAGATTTTCGAAAACCAACAAGAAACTGAGAGACAAGCCGTGGGGCCGGTCCCGTAGCCTCTTGCGTGTGCGTCTTGCTTGGGCCCGGGGTTGTGTGTTTTGTGTTGTGTTTGCGTGAAGAGCTCTTTTCATTGTGAAGTCGGCCTCTAGCGCGCGAAAGGGTTTTTGCTCGCCTTCCCGGGGACCACGTGTTGTCTGACCCTCACTGTGCTGCCATGGACAGGGTTTCCGGGAGGAGCGATTTGTGAGAAGAGGGTGACTTCTGACTGTCGATGCTGTCCATCCACCGGACGCGAGGGTCGCTGGGTCGGTCGGTCGGCTCCTCACTAACTCGCTGCATATAGCAGCGATGAGCTCACTAGCTGCATGTGCATGTAGAGCTCACACTAGGAGAGAGATTGTTTGTTTTGTTTGTCACACTAGAGGCCGTCATCGCATTCGCCCTGGGACCCAGCGCTGACTTCTGACTGTCGTTGCGGTCTATCCCTTTCTCGACTGTCTGAGCCTGTGCGTCTTGGGTTTGTGTTTTTGTGTGAAGAGCGTCGATTTCGGGCCCGGGGTTGTCGTTTATGTGAAGAGCGTCGCATCGGGAGGAACCGAAGATCGACCGGGGGGCGGCCAGTTTCAGAAGGAGGCGCATCGCAGCTGCTTCATGGGCGTGAGCGCCTCAACAGGCCTGCTGTCGACGGCCCAGGTGTCCACCACCGACGAAGAGTGGGACGTCTACTTTCAGAAGCTCGAGAAGAACCTAAAGCGCGCCCGTCCCAAACGCAACACCTCCGAGGCCACAGCCGGCGGCCTCTGCCTAAGCCCTCGAGCCGGCATCCCTCGTAGGTCCAAGGAGAAGATAAACATCCAGTCAAAGCTGAGCGCCAACACCGCCCTCTCCTACGCCGCCATTAACGGAGCCTCGGCCGCCGTGATCGACCGTCTCGTCGCCGCCGGGTCTGCGTTGGAGATGACCGACGTCGACGGCTACACGCCCCTGCTGCAAGCGGTCGCGTCGCACCCAGTCAAGTGCCGCGAGGCGGCCGAGCGGCTCCTGCACCACGGCGCCAGCCCGCGCGCAGCCACCGCCAACGGCTGGACGGCGCTGCACTGGGCGGCGTACAAGAACTCGCCCGCCTCGCTCATCGATGCGCTGGTGGCGGCGGGCGCGAGTGCGCCTCTGCCACCGGGCGGGGGAGGTGGCGCGTGGCCGTCGGCGCGACCGCCCCCCCCGTCCGCCACCCCGTAGGCGTCGAGGCCAAGAAGAGGGACGGCGGCGAGACCCCCTTCCTCGTCGCGGCCCGCGCGTCGCACCTCGCGTGCGCTGAGCGGCTGGTCCACAAGCACAAGGCGGACCCTCGCGCAGTCAACGTGCGTGGTGAGGCGGTGCTGCACGTCGCGGCGCAGCACGGCGCCCTCATCGAGGTGATCGACCGGCTGGTCGACATGGAGTGCGACATCGAGGCCAAGAAGGAGGACGGCGCGACGCCGCTCCTCGTCGCCGCGCGGAACGGACACGTCCACGTGGTGGAGCGACTGCTCCGGCACGGCGCCGACGCGAGCGCGGCGATGAAGAGCGGCTGGACGGTGCTGCACTGCGCCGCGCATCACGGGGCGCCGCGAGAGACCGTCGAGAAGCTCGTCGCGGCGGGGGCAGAGGTCGACGCCGTCGACCGGCGTGTGCCCGCGCCACCACTCTCCCCCGCGCACGAGGCTGGCCGGGCGCAATCTCGGCTGATCTCGGCTGATCTCCGGTGTGGCAGGCGCGGGAGGACGGCCCTGCACGAGGCGGCGTCGGCGGGGGAGGCCGAGGTTGCGGAGGCGCGTTGCGCGTGCCTCCCACACACCCGCGCGCACTAGGCGTCTAGGCCTTGCAGCCACGAGGACCGAGATCCTGCGGCGGGCGCGGGCTTGGGGGGGAGGGGGGAGGGGGAGGGGGGGGGGGGGGGGGGGGTTCGGGTGTGGATCGCTGCGGGCGCCGTGCGCCTGGTCGCTCGGGGTGTGGAGATGCGACGCCCCCCTCCCCACTGTTGCTGCCCCCAAAGCAGTGGCCGCAGCAGAGGACGCTGCTTCCCCCCTCCCACCCTCTCTCTCCCCACCCGCCCACCCTGCACCCTCTCGCACACACAGGTGCTCGTCGAGCTCGGCGCGGACCCGACTCGAAAGAGCAAGGCGGCCCTCAGACCGCACACGCCGAGCAGCGGGCGACACTCTCGGTGTGTCTTCATCGCTGGCCATCTGCGGCGCGATATAGGCGGGCCAGACGCCGAGTGAGCGGGCGCGCTCGAACAGCTGGGTTGCGACCAGCGCGGACCGCGCGCAAAAGTCGCCCGGCGCGCTCAAGCGGATGGGGCTCGTGGCTCATCTCTTCACCATGACGCTCTGCCGCGTGTGTCGCGCTTCACAGCTCTTTACCTTCTGCTCTCAGGCTCGCGCAGTGGCTCGACGACCGGTACACAGAGCACTCGGAGCGCAGCAGCGCGCGCAAATCGGCGAAGGAACTCCGGGCATCGCAGGCGGCGGCCGAGGCTTCGATTGCCAACCTCACGGTGCGGCGCTCCGCGCAATAGACGACGAGCCGCACAAAACGCTCTAGCCCCCCCCCCCCCCTTACCGGCGGCGAGAGGTGCGCGCACACCGCGGCCCACGGTGCGCACTTTTGCGGCCGCTGCGCCTTCTGGCGCCCCACGCCCCCACACGCGTCACGCCGGGGGGGAAACAGCGGTTTTGGTTTTCTCTACAACGTATACTGTGCTGTACGCGAAAGTGTGAACAGGTCGGAGCAGCTTCAGTGCAGCACTACACCACCACCTAGTGGCACGCCACGCATATGTCGGTCCCGCCGCGAGGTCTCGACAGCGTGCCGACAGCGACACAGACCATGTGGCAGTGGGACGCGTCGAGTATCGACCTCTACTGCTTACCCAGCCTTCGAGTGTATCCTGACTCTGTGGTCCCACACCCACTGGTGTGTCCATCTCAGAGACCGCAGGAGGTCATGAGGGTCGATGGGGTTGAGTTGCAGCGCAGCTCCGCCTCACGCCTCACCTGACCACGGCGCCGCCGGCGCCTGTTGATACATTGATAGGTCCAGGTGATAGCTCTCTTCCTGGATGAGCAAGCAATGCATACGCCTGGTCGGACCTCAGAATGATCGACCGACCGCGTCCCGGTGCTCTCTCTGCGGTCGGAGTTGAGAAATTTGAAAAAAGACATTTTGTTCACGTTTTGTCGGAGTTTGACGCTGCCGCCGCGACTCCCGCCGCGAGGTCTCGCGGCCCGGGTGTGTGTATGGGGCACCTCCTCGCCCTCTGGGCGCTCGCCACGGACCAGCCCGCGACCTTTGGGCGGCTCGCCAGCGCGTACGGCGTCTACTCGGCCGTCGTGCTCGCAGAGCCGCCAGGTGGAGGCGAGCGCGGCCTCTTCTGCACACGTGCTGTGGCGGCGGGCGAACCGCTGCTGGCGGTCCCGTGGCAGCTGTGCCTGGTCGACGAGGACGAGCCCGGCGACGATTCGCTGGAGAGCGTGTGGGAGCAGCAGTCCGACGCGGCTGCGCGTCCGGCGCGGGATGTGCGTCTCGCCGCTCAATTGCTGGCGCAGCTCGCCGGCGACGGCGGCGACGGCGGCGGAGACGCCGCGGAGCTGTCGCGCTTCTGGCGCGAGTGGAGCGCGATGCTCCCGCCGGCCGCTGCCTGCGCTCACCCGATGACTCTTCCCGACGCGCTGCTCGAGGAGCTGCAGCACGCGCCTCTCGCGGAGGCGGGCCGCCGGCAGCGCCGCCGTCTGCTGCGGCTGCTCGCCTCTGCGCCCGCCTCGAGCGACGGCCAGCGCGCCTGGGCGACGGCCATGTGTTCGAGCCGCCCGTTCCGGCTTCCGGCGCGGGCCGAGGGGCGAGGCGGCCGGACAGCCTTTGTGCCCTTTCTTGACATGGCCAACCACGCCGCTTCGCCGAACTGCGAGGTGCAGGGCGCGGGCGGCGCGCCGGGCGCCTTCGAGGCGGTGGCGCTGGTGGCGACGCGCAGCCTCGACGCGGGCGAGGAGGCGAGATATCGCCTGGAGCGGCGGCGCCGCCACGCCCGGAGGCGGAGCCTCCCCCTGAGCCGTCTCGGAGCTGCTCCTGCAGGCACTCATCTCGTA
>NW_005200250.1:704818-720853 GCF_000372725.1 Emiliania huxleyi CCMP1516 | reverse complement strand
CGCTGCTCGAGGCGGCGCTGCTCTCGCTGCCGCTCCGCCGCGGCCCCTCCGCCGGCGAGCCGAGCGAGCACGCCGCGGCGAGTGCGATGCTCGCTTGGCTCGCGGACACGTCGAGCGACTTTGCGACGAGCGAGGCGCAGGACGAGGCGACGCTCGTCGGCATGGAGGGCGAGCCGGCCCACGACCCCAGGTTCGCCGCCGTCGTCCGGTATCGGCTGTCGAGGAAGCGGCTTTGCCGGCTCGTCGCCGAGGTGCTCGAGGCGCACAGGCGCGAGCACCTCCCCGCCGCGCAAAGACCGTGACTCTGGTGCTACTTCAGCACACCCGACGGTGGACTTTGCATACAAAAAAAGATATGTCAGACCCAGAGCCGGCACAGCCGCGCGCGCGCGCGCGCCGAATACGTTAAAAAACAAACTAACAAAGCCGTAACAGGCGGAGCTGCCTGTCCCGGAGGAGGGCGACAGCGGCGACGCGGCAGCCAAGGGCGGCAGCGGCGGTGATGGCGGCGAGGAGGCGCGGGGCCTGCAGGGCGAGCATTGCGTGTATGCGATGATCGGCGAGTTGGTGCTTCATGTTTGATGGGTCACTGACAGGCGAGGCCAGCAGTTCGTTTGATGCTGAGGTGTCGAGAGGATGAGTTGTGGGTGGGTCTCTGACAGGCGCGCTTCTTGGCCAACACCGCGTACTGCTACCGGCTGTGCGAGGGGTTCGTCGCGGAGACGCTTCAGGCGCTAGAGAGGGAGAGGAGAGAGGCGAGGAGGAGTCGCTATCAATGGTACTATGGTAGAGGAGAGAGGGGAGGAGGAGTCGCTACGGTAGAGGAGAGAGGCTCGTGCAATCTCGTGCAATCTCGTGCAATCTCTGCCCGGGATGTGGAGCTCACCTCCCGAGCGCAGTTCCGGCGCTGCTGACCCAAGGCCAAGGGCGGCACGATCTCGGGGCCTTCCCTTTGACCCTCAGGAGCTCCCCTCCAGGCTCTGCTGGCCAAGGCCAAGGGCGGCAAGGCGATCGCCAATGCCGCTCCTTCTGCGCGCGCGTGTAAATGACTGATTCTGGGGACCGCGACTCAATAACTTGCAGGAGTGGCAGCCGGTCCTGCCGACGATTCTTCTCCAGTCGGCGATCGGTCATTGCTCATTGCCAATGATTTCAGGCGACCGTTGATGCCGCCTCTGCGGGTGGCGGGGCGCGCTCCTGCAGGCATACCAGGAGGCCGGGCAGGAGCGGCGGCAGGTCGTGCCGGTGTTTGCGATCAGTGCGAGAACAATGGTGAATGCGTGGATGAATAGGAGTGGCAGCAGGTCGTGCTTGTGCTTCGCTCCTCGGCCGCGGGTGCGGACGGAGTCGCTCTGAACCGCCCCTTGGCGGCGCGCGGGAACCGGCAGCTGGCGGAGCTGCTGCTGCGGCAGACGGGAGAGGCGGAGGCGCTAGTCGGCCCGCTGCTCGCCATATCTCCCCATATCTCCCCATATCTCCCCATATCTCCCCATATCTCCCCATAGGCGCTAGCCGGCCCGCTGCTCGCCGCATTCGGCGACGATTTGTGCGCGTACTTGGGAGGGCCGTCGGGGCAGGAGGAGGGCGGGCTGCTGGTGCGTAGCGACGGGTCGCTAGAGGCGCCGTTACTAGTTGTCAAGCGCCGCACTCCTTACCAATCCAGGTCCACGGCGACGGGTCGCTCGAGGGTGCAGTCGAGGTGAGTGTCGCCCGGGACGCGCATCTTCACAGGCGGAGAGCGTGCGGCCATCGAGGCCGTCGCCGCCGGCCGCGCCTGACCGCTCGCGTCCCGTGAGGTCTTCTCGGCTTGTTAAGCGATCAGTGCATGCTAGTTTATAGGCCGCGCCTCGCCGCTCGCGTTCCGCTGGTTCCTCGGCCGCCACACAGGCCTGACCACCGACGAGGGCGTGTGGCGGGCCATCGCGTGCGCGCGGCCGGTTGCGCTTAAGCAGTGCCTCCGTTTGCTGCCGGATCGATAAAGTCGTCTTAATCAACCAATTGATACAGGTTGCGCTGAAGCAGTGCCTCGGCCTGCCCAAGCCGCTGTGGCACGAGGTGATGGAGCTGTGCGGCGGCGAGTGCGCCACGCTGAGCCGGCTCGAGACTCCTTCTGGCGCGATGACCTGCCGTGAACGGCGCCTCTTCACGCGTGGCAGCTGTGAGTAGGCTCGAGATCCTCAAGCGGGACGACCTGCCGAGCGAGGACGACTGACGCCTGAGGCAGCGCCACGAGCCTCCCGCTGAGACCCGAGTCGACGGCAGTAGACGGCGGCAATATCTGCCTCGTGTGCGATTTGTCCTCACACTGATCTCGCCCTCTTAGTCTGCTTAGAGGTCAAGCGGTGTCACCACAAGGCGCCGGGTCATTGACGTCGCCGAGAGTGTATTATGTTTTGTGTCTGAGGTATGATGTGAACCGAACCTCCCCCGGGCAGGCGCATGTTGTTTGATGCGGGAACAAAGTAAGATAAAAAACACAAGCGGGCTCCACACCGGTCAGCGGTCACCGCCCGCGCATCCAGACCCAGGGCGAGGGGGGTTTTGCGGGTGCAACGCTGAACAAAATGAAAAGACAGGATCTCCGGGCTCATGTACATTTTTCGCGTCGCCAATCACTCTCTCGTCGCCAATCACCCTCTAGAGTCCGATGTATGTGTGAGCTACTAGCCGCCCGCGCCCCGCCCGCCCCGCCCGCCCCGTCCACGCCCACCCCGCCCGCCCCGCCCACCGCGCCCGCCGCGCCCCCCTCGCCCGCCTCGCCCACCGTTCGCCGCCGTGGCGCCCGCGGGCTGGGCCTGGGGCACGGTGCGCGAGGGCGGCTGGTGGACAAACGTCGTCTGCTCCGCCACCAGCCGCCCAGTTGCGGCGATGGGCAGCGCCGGCTGGCGGCAGGCCGGGCAGTTGCTGTTGCGCTCCAGCACGCGCGGCGCACATGTCTCGCAGTACAGCGCGTGGCCGCACGCGAAGCGGACCGAGCGCGGCGCGTCGTAGCAGAGGTCACACAGGCGCTCCTCGGCCCCAGCCGTCTCCTCTACCTCCCCCGCCGCCTCGACTAGCGCCTCCAGCCGCGGCAGTGCGTCTGCGAGCGGCATCCGCCTCTTCTTCCTCACGAGAGCCAACCCGACCACCAGCCGCGCCAGCTCCTCAGCCTGCGCCGCCGACCAGCCCGCGTCGGCCGCCGCGATGCGCTCAGCGGTGTCGGGCTCCTCAAGCGCATCGTCGCACTCGTCGAGGAGGCCGACGGCGCCGCGGCCGGTCAGGGCGACGAGCAGCGTGATGCCGAGCGCATAGCCGTCGGTCAGCGCTGACGCCTGCCCGCTCTGCGGAATGATCGGGTCCATGTACCCAAGCTTACCGAAGAGGCGCTGCGTCGACAGGTGCGACACCTGCTGGCTGCCGCCGGCCGTCGCCCCTGCCGCGCGCGCGAGGCCCACGTCGGCGAGGTAGCCGTTGCCGCGCTCGTCGAGCAGGATGTTGCCCGCCGAGACGTCGCGGTGCAGGATCATGGGAGAGAGCGTGTGCAAGTAGTGCAGCGCGCTCGCTGCGTCGCGCAGCACGCGGAGCCGTGCGGCGGAGGAGAGCGGCGGAGGCGGCGTCTCGAAGCCGAGCATGCGGAGCCGCTGCAGCGCGGCTGGAGCGCGGTAGAGGCGGTCCTCGAGGCTGCCGCCGCGGCAGAGGGGGTAGACGAGGCAAGCTCTCGCCGATGCCAGGCAGACGCCGAGCAGAGGAAGCAGGGACGGGTGGCACGCCGCGCTGAGCGTGCGCACCTCGCTCTGCAGCTCGGCGAGGCCTTGGGCGCCGACACCGACCAGCGCCGTCTTGACGGCGAACCCGCAAACGACGCGCGGGAGCGACGGCAGCGCGTCGCAACGATAGACGCGCCCAAAGCCGCCCTCGCCCACCTTGCGCGTCTCGGCAAAGCCGTCGGTCGCCGCGATGAGCTCGTCGAGAGGGACGGCGGCGGGCGGCGCGGCGGCAGCGGCGAGGGCGGCGACACTCGACGCCGCCGACGCTGCCGCAGCTGCCGCTGCCGCTGCCGCCGCCGCCGCTGCCGCCGCCGCCGCCTCCGCTGCTGCCGCCTCTTGTGCCTCCGCCACCGCCACGGCTGCCACTGCCGCCTCTACAGCCGCCGCCTCCGCCGCCGCCTCCGCCGCTGCCTCCGCCGCCGCAACTGCCTCCGCTGCCGCCCTCTCCCTCGCCTCCTCCCTCTCCCTTGCCTCCTCCCCCCTTGCCCTCGCCTCTGCCTCCTCCCTTGCGCGCGATGCCGCCTCCGCCTCCTCCCTTGCCCGCGCCGCCTCATCCGCCTCCTCCGCCGCCCGCACCGCCGCAGCTGCCTCAGCCGCCCGCGCCTCCTCCTCCGCAGCACGCTCCGCCGCCGCCGCCTGCCTCGCCGCAGCCTTCTCCTCCTTCTGTCGCTGCCGCTTCATCGCCCTGGCCTCGCGGACCTTTCGCTCCGCCAGCTCGTCGCGCAGCCGCCGCGCCGCCCGCAACGCCTCCGAGCCGTCGGCGGCCTGGGTGGTGTTCGCGTTGATCGCCGCCCTGAGCGCCTCGAGATCGGCGTCGCCTCGCTCGCACGCCTCAACCGCCTCGCGCAGCGCAGCCTCGGCAGCATCGCGCGCCTCCGCCGCCTCTGCTGCCGCTGCCGCCTCGCGTGCGGCCGCCGCGGCCTGTTCGGCTGATTCTGCGACCGCCGTCTCCCCCTCAGCCTCTGCTGCGGTCGACGAGTGCTCCTCGAAGGCGCGCACGCACTCGGCGAAGCCTTGCTCCTTGGCCCACTTTAGCGCCGTCTTGCCGTCAAAGGTAGGCGCCGCGTCTGCGCCCGCCCGCAGCAAGCGCAGCACGACGGCGGGGTGGCCGAAGTAGGCGGCGTACATCAGCGCGGTGCCGCCGTCGCTGTCCTTGAGGTTGAGCTCCGCGCCGTGCCGCAGCAGCAGCTCGACCACCCGCTCGTGGCCGTTGCGGGCGGCGCCCATCAGCAGCGTGATGCCGCTCACGCCGTCACTCTCGTACGTCGCGTTGACCCGCCCGCCGCCCTCAAGCCACGCCAGCACCGCCTCCTCCTCGCCACGTTCAGCCGCTGCCACGACCGCATCGGGGGCTGCCACGCCGCCGCTCGACGCCCGCCCCGCCGCCACCGCTGGAGATAGCGTCTCCGCGACTCTCGATCCAGCCGAGGAAGCGCCGACGGAGGAAGCGCCGCCTGCGCCTTCGCCGCCGGCTGCCGTCGCCGTGGGCCGTCCCGCCAACACCTCCTGGACGTGCTTCTTGAAGGCCTCGACGCACTCGGCGTTGCCCTTCTCCTTGGCCATCTGCAGCGCCGTCTTGCCGCTCGCACTGCGCGCCGCGGTGTCTGCGCCCGCCCGCAGCAAGTGCCGCACCACGACGGCGGGGCGGTTCAAGAGGGCGGCGTACATCAGCGCAGTCCAGCCGAGGCTGCTCTGCAGGTTGACCTTCGCGCCGTGCTGCAGCAGCAGCTCGACCACCCGCTCGTGGCCGTTGTCGGCGGCGGCCATCAGCGCGGTGAGGCCGCCGCTGTTCTGCAGGTTGATCCCCGCGCCGTGCCGAAGCAGCAATTCGACCACCCGCTCGTAGCCCCACTGGGCGGCGGCCATCAGCGCGGTGTAGCCGATGCTGTTCTGCAGGTTGACCTTCGCCCCGCGCCGTATCAGCAGCTCGACCAACCGCTCGTGGCCGTACACGGCGGCGCCCATCAGCAGCGTCATGCCACTCGCGCCGCCTCTCTCGTACGTTGCGTTGGCCCGCCCGCCACTGTCAAGCCACGCCAGCACCACCTCCTCCTCGCCTTGGTGAGCCGCTGCGATGACCGCATCGGGGGCTGCCGCGGCACCGCTCGACGCCCGCTCCGCCGCCGCCGGCGACAGATTACCCGGCCGCACCCGCACGCTCTCGCCGCCTCCCTCGAGCGCCACCACGTACCGCCCGTCCTCAATGCTCTGCGCCACGCCCAGCCGCCCGTTAAGCTCGGGACGGGCCGAGAGCCCGCCGAGCACGACTCGCTGGCCGAGCAGCGGCGCGTCCATAGCTACCGCTGCCGCGCCCGAGGAAGCGCCGCCCGCCCCTGCCCCGCCGTCTGCAGCCGCCGCCGCCTCAGCTAAGACCTTGACGCACTCGGCGTGGCCCTTCTCCTTGGCCAGCTGCAGCGCCGTCTTGCCGTTGACAGTAGGCGCCGCGTCAATGCCCGCACGAAGCAAGCGCCGCACGACGGCGGGGCGGTTGAAGAGGGCGGCGCCCATCAGCGCGGTCCAACCGCCGCTGTTCTGCTGGTCGACCTCCGCCCCACGCCGTATCAGCAAGTCGACCACCCGCTCGCGGCCTTCCTGGGCGGCGGCCATCAGCGCGGTGTCGCCGACGCTGCTCTGCAGGTTGACCTCCGCGCCGCGCCGCAGCAGCAAGTCGACCACCCGCTCGTGACCAAGCTGGGCGGAGATCATCAGCGCGGTGACGCCACTGCTGTCCTGCACGTTGATCTCCGCCCCACGCTGCAGCAGCAGCTCGACCACCCGCTCGTGGCCGTAGCCGGCGGCGCCCATCAGCAGCGTGACGCCGCTCACGCCGGCCCTCGAGCGCCACCGCGTACCGCCCGCCCTTGAAGCTCCGCGCCTCGCCCCGCTGCCCGTTCAGCTCGGGGCGGGAAGAGAGCCCGCCGAGCACGACTCGCTGCCCAAGCAGCGGCGCGTCGGCAGGCGACGTGCCAGCTGCTTCGTTGTGCATTCCCCCTCCGTTCCTGCGGGCGGACCCTCCCTCACAGATCACAGATCACCTAACGTGTACACTGCCCGGCTGCGCAGCGGCTCCCCGGCGCGGGGGCCTCGTCCCGCACCTATCAGGGCGAATCTTCCGTCGCGTGTTCTCTTTCTTTTCTACGCAAAATTCTTTTCTACGAGCCTGGCGTCTGCTGTGAGAGAGAGTTGGTGCACTTGGAGCACTTGGAGTGCAATCAGTAACCGCACATCCAGGGCCGGGGAGGTCAGGACTTGGAGCACTTGGAGTGCAGTCGGCAACCGCACACCCAGGGCCGGGGAGCTGAGAAGCGCACCCAGCGGGCCGGATGATTGGCATCGGGTTGCGGGCAAGAGAGCCCTAGCCCAGGGGGTGCGCGTTCGCAGGGAAAGGGCCGTAAAGTAAACACGGGTCTCCGAGGGTTAGTCCGCGCTCCAGGTTTCCCCTAGCAGCGGAGCGCCCCCTCTACTCGGAGCTAATAAACACCAGACACGCACACGACGTACATCCTCACTCGACGTCACCCCTCGAGGCTTCCCGGTCTGGTCTCCCCCCCCTCGGTCTGGAGGGGCCCTCTTATCCCCTCGGTCCTCCCCCCACTCGCTTTCCGCTGGTTGGGCAACGGATGCGGGGCCCGACCCCCCCTCCTAGCTTTTTTCGGCCGCGGCCCCGCCGCCGTCTCGCCCACTCTGCCTGCTCCTGTTGACTCCACCTCCGGTGGTCCCACGCCCAACTCCTCGGGCGAGGGCGGCGGCACTGGATCGCCACGCCGCCCCTCCCCGTGAAGTGAGGCCGGCTCTCTTCGGTCGAGGACTCGTGCCCGCCCCCGCGGTCTCTCTATCGTCCTCGGCTCGTCCGTACGTCCCGATTCTACCCGCAGAGGCCGCGTCAGCTCGTCTCTCACCTCCTCCGACAGCTGACCCCAAGCCCAGGACGTGTCAATTCTTTCTACCTCAACCTCTCATGAACGCGAACTGGCGATGTTCCGCGAGCTCCTCCGGCGCCTGATCGACGTGTTCTCGCGCTCGCTCTTCCGGATCATGCCGCCTTCGCCGCTCTTCCGGGCAGCAGGCTGCAGCGACGACCCGCCACGCCTACTCCTCGTCGGCCTGGGTAATCCCGGCCGGCAGTACGAGAGCACGCGGCACAACGTCGGCCGACTTGCGCTGGAAGAAATCTGCGTGGCGGCCGGCATTGCGCCGTTCGAAAAGCACGCCACAGCTGACGTCGCCGTCGGCACGCTCGGTTCGGTGCGGGTGGCGGCGGTGGTGCCCCGCTCGTACATGAATGTCTGCGGCGGCGCAGTCAGCGCATTGGCACGCGATCTGCGCCTGCCCGCTGCGTCGGTGCTCGTGCTGCACGACGATCTTGATCTCGCTCCCGGCAAAGTGAAGCTCAAGTTGGGCGGCTCCGCCGGAGGCGCACGCATGCACCACCTCCTCGGGACCGCGAGCCCCGACCTCACTGCTGACCTTGCTGATAGGTCACAACGGGGTCAAGTCGTGCGCCGCCGCTCTGGGCGGCGACGGCTTCTGGAGGCTCAGGCTGGGGATCGGGAGGCCGCCGAGGCGCGAGGACGTCGCAGACTTCGTGCTCGAGCGCCTCTCCGCCGCCGAACGCTCGGAGCTCCGCCTCGAGCGAATCGCACGCGCCGCGCCTCTCCTCTCCGGCTCACCCGACGTTGGGCTGACCGCCGCTACGGCGTCCTCCTTTATGAACGCGCTCACGCGGCCCGAGCCCGCTGGACAAGCCCCCGTGCCGGAGCGCGTGGCCAGCGGAGGCAAGCGGCTGAGCCGTGACGATGCTGCGCCGACCGCCGCCGCCGCAGCAGCAGCGCCGGGAGGGCCAAAAAGGCTACGGTCAGGCGACGGCGGCGCTTGCAGCGACCGCCCTGGCGAGGTGGACGAGGGGCCGAGCTGACGGAGCCCTCTCGGCGCCAGTGACGAACCGACGGACGCCTGGAATGGGATTTGGTGTTTGTGTTACACAAAGGTCAACGATTTGTAATAAATAAATAAAACGGACACCTCTACTGTGAGATGGGCAAAAAGGAACAGGTCCCCACCCGTGCGGTCTTTGTGCAGGGTTCTTGTTGTGGGTGTGGTCGGCGTACGGCGAATAGCCGCGGGGGGTCGTCCTCTCAGTCTCACGATTGGGGACACTAGGCGCGACTAGCACTAGGTGTCTAGCTCCGTCTTCCACATGGTCCCTCGCGCCTCGGGTCCCTGGCTCCCTGCTGCTCCTAATCTCTTCGTAACATCCTCCTGCTGATCTCCGCAAAGAGTCCTGCTCACCTTCCCTCGTCTCGCCCTGCGCGTCTGCTCCAACTCTCCCCGTCGTCTGTGCCCTGCGTCGTCTGGCGACGGGTCCGCCATAGTCGGTTGAGGTCGCCGCCCTCGAAAGAGTGCTGAAACCTGAAAGTGTTTTTTTAAGACGTCTGATCTCTGAGGTATGATACTATCATTTAGTATGTGGATGTGCGCACAAGTCTTCATACACCATACTTCAAGTGCGCGAGTGGTCCAAGTCACCTCTGTTATCGAGGTACTGGGCCCGTCAGCTTGTTCTGCAGTACGTTCGCCGCCTTCCAGAGATACACAAAGCGGCCAAGGCCGCACCCGGCGCAGTGGACGCCGTAGTCCTTGAGGTGGCAGGCGGTGCGGTGCAGCGGCTTGCCTGTGCTTCAACGAAGTCAGCGTCGGTTTGAACGAGCGAACGGTCGTCCTAGCTTGAGGTGGCAGGCGGTGTGCAGCGGCTTGCCTGTGCTTCAACGAAGTCAGCGTCGGTTTGAACGAGCGAACGGCCGTCCTAGCTTGAGGTGGCATGCGGAGTGCAGCGGCTTGCCTGTGCTTCAACGAAGTCACAGCGTAGGTTTGAACGAATGGACGGTCGTCCACTTAGGTGGCCAGCGCGGTGAGTGTGTGCAGCGTGCCGTGGAGCATCGCAAAATCGCCGTCGATGGGCTACCTTGCCTGTCTGGACAGGAGTGGAGGTTCCTTGCTTTTGGGTAGTACGCCGCCGTCCATGGGCGTGCCGCAAGCGGCGCACACCAAACAGTCGCTGTGCCACATCTTGCCCGCCGCCTAGAGGTCGCGTGGGGGTGGGTGGAGAGGGGTCAGATCTTGGAGGCAAAGACTGGTGCCTGCTGCTACTTGCCCGTCGATCCCGCCCGCGGTGGAGGCTTATATTTTATTAGCTACGATTATTAGCTAGGCCCGAGCTAATAACACGAATCAGCGGGAGGCTAATAACAAGCTAATTATTAGGTGGGCGTCGATTTTTAGGCTAATAGTTTGGATAGTGCGCCTCGACGGCCTCGCCTTGGCCGCGCCGAAGAGTAGCTCGCCTAGTACCATACCTCCAGGGTACCGAATCCAGTGTGTGGGTTCAGGTTCTGCGGGACAGACGTGCTGAATACGCCGACATCAGAGGCAGGGCGGGACGACGCGGCATTGTGCAGCGTACTCAGAGCACCGCGTGAATACAACGGATAGGAGTACAGTGAATACAGCGGAGTACAGCGGAGTACAGCGGAACACGTGTCTCTCGAGTGCTGGCTGGGATACACATGAATACACGTATTCCGCTTCTGGAGTAGCTCACCGCACCCAGCGCACGTCCTCGTGTCCGCGCGCTGTTGTTGCTCGCCTAGAGAAGTAGTAAGGTAAGGTAAGGTAAGGTAAACGTCTCCAAGTGAGGTTGATTCGTTGGTTTGCACTCCAAATGCTCCAGGATGAAAAGAACTTCATAATCAGCTCCCTCTCACAGCACACTGGGCACGGGACTGGCGCGCACTGGCACTTATTCATACACAGACACAAAACAACAGACACCGAGCACCGTTCGCGGAACCAGTCAGAGCTCGGGTCGTAAGGGGTCGACCCATGGAGAGGGGAGAACCGCATCCGCGAGTCGGATCCGTGGGGTAGCACCCCCGTCACAATCACGCAATGATGATGAAGCCGCGCGACATGTTCGCGCTGTTGTCCATCGTGTTCATCGCTGCGAAGAGGTCCGTCGCAGCCACCTGTGAGGCGGCGAGGGTGGCGTGCTTGGCTGCGGTGAGGGCGCCTCTTTGCGGGGAGGGCCTTCACCCAAGCGTATGGCAGCTTGTACTTTGCGACGTCGAGAAGGAGGAAGGCGTCGCTCGCGGCAGCGTAAGCGCCGAGCGGGCTCCAGTGCCCGCCGCCGGGCTGGCCAAGGGACTTGCGGTCAAAGTTGATCGCCACACCGCCGAGCCCGGAGAGGGCGTCGACCGCCTTGCGACGGAACTCATCGAGCGAGGCTGTCGACGCGTGGTACTTGGAGATCGTGCGGCTAGGATCGATGCACTTGAGGATCGCGTTGAGCTGGGAGAGTGTGGTGCCACAGTGGTCGACATCCGAAGTCACGTTGGTAACGCACGGGCTGTTCACGAAGTCCTGCTGCGTGAAGTAGGGATACGGAGCGTACGTCTCCGTGACGGGGCGTTTGTCGACTTCCTGCATCGTCAGCGCGTTCAGGATGGAGACCGAAGTGGCGATCGAGCAAAAGGTCTGCGTCGCCTGCGTCGGAACATACGAAGTCATGGCGAGAAAGGCCTTGGCGGTGGTGCCCTGAAGCGCATCCATGAGGAGCGGCAGGCTCTGCGTCGTGTTGTAGTAGACGAGACCCTCGGAGGGCAGAGGCGCGAAGGCCGGAGCCGCAACAGCGAACACACTCAGCATACGTGAATTCCCCAGGGGTATAAGGCAGGCGCCTCCGTTTTCGTTCACGTGTGTCCGAGCGCCTCTTTCACAAGAGGCGCAGCAAAAGCAACAGTGCGCTCTGTGCCCCAACGCGATCTGGTGCCTCCGGCCTGTTCCTGCGCGGCCCCTTTCCATTCCCACTGGCCCAAAACGCGTCCTCGGCCGCCTCTCATACCTACTCGAGTATCGGCGCCCTGCCGCGCGCAGGTTGCTGCTCCGCGCCGCCGTCACCACCGAGCACGGCCATCTCATACGTTCAAGCGGCGCCAGCCAGCGGCTCGGCCGCGCATCCTTCACACACTTCGCCACGACCAACCTGAGCGGGCCCGGTGTCGAGCCATGGTGCGAGCTGCATGTGAGGGGCGGCTGTGGCCACAGCAGGTCGACCAGATGGACCTCAAAGCTTGCCGTCGGCGTGCTGTCGTGGCGAGAGCGCGAGACCGCTGCAGAGGATCCGAGTGAAGTGGCGAGCCAGAGGCTACCTGGGTCACCAAGTGGTAGCCCTTGCCCATTCTGATCAGGGCTGTGCTTTGGTGGGGTTGTGTTCTCCAGCTCTCGCGGTGGGTGCCGGTCGCGGGGGGCGCCGGGGGGGGGCGCTAACAGACCTCTTGCGCCCGCCTAGCCAACAAAATGGTGTATCATCTTGATGCATGCAAAATCCGGGTGTGTTCGATTTTATTAAATGCGCCACATAGAATTCTGAACTGCCCGTTGTTGCTGCCGCGCCCTCCGTCTCACCCCCGCCGCCGCCGCCGTCGGCCTCGCCCTCACCGCTGCCGCCGTCGTCCTCGCCGTCTCCGCCGCCGCCGTCGACCTCGCCCTCGCCGCCGCCATCCTCCGCCTCGCCGCCGCCGCCGCCTCCATCCGCCTCGCCGTCGCCTCCCCCTCGCCTTCGCCGCTACTTGCTCGTATTTTAGGTGCGTCCACGCCTCGCACACCACCTTCCGGCATGGCCCCAGACGCTTGGTTTCGTCCTCATCTCCTCGCCCCTGCCCCGCCCCCCTTCAGGCGAGGCCCTGGCGACTCACCTCGTGCTATGGTCACCGGGAATGGGCAGCTGCGCCACGCTCTTCGAGAGCGATCGGCGGCGGCGGCTCGTTTTCCGCACGCGTACGGCGGCCTGCTGCCGGCGCGGCCCGGCACTTCGGGAATTTATTTTGAGTACTTGTGTAAACTCGTGACGCTTGTGGGGCTGGTATGCTGTTTTCCGGGGGCGTTCGGGGCGGCGGAGTATTTTTTTGTGTGCGCGGGCGGCCAGGGGCGGCCCCTGGGGACCAAATGGCCGATTTTTTACAATCGAACACACCCGGATTCTACATTAGAGGAGGCAGGAACCGGAGCCAGATGGCCGAAGGGGTGAACTGCTCAAGGACCTCCCATTGTCCTTGGCCTTGCCTACTCAGCAACATGCATCACTATGCACTTAAAATGCAATTACTATGCATTACAATGCAACGTATGCGGGAATGTGCATATAAATGCAATTGAATGCAGTGACGCGCCTTGGCCGGCGGACAGGCTCACCACCGCGGCCTCGGCTCTGCTCGTCGCTGGCGCCTGCGTCCTGCTAGCTCATCCACGCCCGCCGGAAGTTCGCCCGCGCTTTCTGCCAGTCCCGTGCCTAGTGTCGCGAGAGGGAAAAAAGAAAGAAAGAAAAACAGACAACCCAAGGGAGGGGTGGGAGGACGGCACGCCGCCACCACAGGGATTTTAAGGAGAGGAGTGTGGTGCTAGCCGTCGCCCACCCTAACCCTTGGGCGTCTGCCTCTTTCTATCTCCCTTCGCAGTCCCTCGCCGATTCTCGCTGCAACCTTCATGCCACCTCGCGGTCGTCCCACTCCAATCGTTCTCCCTCCACTGTCGCTTCCTCCTCTGTCGCGTCGCTCTCCTCTGCCTCGTCCTGCGACGCCGCCGCCGCCTGCCGATCCCCCCCATCCCTTGCTCTGCGAGAGGGAGTTGCAAAGAAAGAAAGAAAACAGACAACCCAAGGGAGGAATGGGAGGACGGCACGCCGCCACCACACAGGGATTTTAAGGAGAGGAGTGTGGTGCTAGCCGTCGCCCACCCTTGGGCGTCCGCCTCTTCCTATCTCTCTTCGCAGTCTCTCTCCGATTGTGCCACCTCGCGGTCGCCCCCTTCTCGTCGTTCGCGCTTCCCAATTCTTTTTTCGCGCGCCGACTTTTGTGGAGATCAAGGATGCTCGTGCTCGTCGTTTACCTGCTGCTCCTCCCGCTCGCAAGCGGCCTGTCGGCAGGAGCCTGCGACTGCGTCGGCGGCGAAAATTTCAACGGCAGCGGCTGGAACGGGGCCGCGGCCGCCGGCGCCGATGCCGCGCTAGCTGGTAGCATCTCTGCCGCCGTCCTCCCGGGCGCATGCCTAAACGCCACCTTCGCCGAGTGTGACGACCCCTCCTCTGCCATCAACGGTGCACCCGAGTGCGAGCCCGCGGTTCTCGACGACTTCGTGGCCAGCATCAGCTCCGGCAGCATCGAGAACTGCAGCGGCTCGCTTTTGATGTTCGAGTGGCTGTCAGCTCTCGCGCAGCAGTGCCAATCGACGGGCGCGTTCATCTCGTCGCAGGGAATGCGGCGGATATTGTGTTCGCCCTCGACACCCTTCTTCGATCTCGACGCGCTGGACACTGCCGCCGGCATCTTTCTCATTGGCACCAGCTACAAGTTGCCCATTGACGCTTGGCAGGGCTTCTACGCGGCGGACATAGCGGGCTGGCAGTGGGTGTCCATGCTCCCAAAGGACTATGAGGACCTCGGCTTTACCAAGGGTGAGGCGTACGGGGCGTACGAGGGAGCGCAAGGCACGGTCGATAAATACGGCGAGCCGGGCGAATACGCGTGGCCCGGTTTGGACGATATTCTCGGTCCAACGATTATAACGCCGCAGATCGTGCTGCAGCGCCTGATTGACGTGCGCTCTCCAGAGTACTTTGAGGTTGAGTACCTCGTCACGCTCTCCTGGGAGGACCAGCGCATCTTCAGCGAGTGCAACGGGACCGTCAAGTCGACGGAGGCCAAAGACCCGGGCCGCAAGGTGGACACGTGCGACATCTACTGGCGGCCGGAGCTGCAGCTTCCGAACGCGCTGGATGGAGAGGTGTGAGGCTGCACGCCGCTCTCCCCTCTACCCCCTACCTCGAATCGCACCAAGGTTGAACCGTCTCACGATTGACTCCCGCCCCCCCCCGCCCCCCGCCCCCCTCTCTCGCGCTGGCCACTCCTCGCCCCCTTTAGGTAACGCTCGTGGAGGACAGCGGTCTCACGACCGTCGTCGGTACGGACTGGGACTCCGAGTACACAGAACGCGTGGCGCCGCCGCGCTCCTTGGCTCTCCTCTCATACCGCCAGCGGGCCAAGTTCATGGCCGTCATCGATGAGCGTGAGCTTCCGTATGACTCGCACACGCTCGACTTTGTGATGGTGCCACGGCGGAGCTCGCCTCAATCAGTCATCAGGTAATGGCCACTTACTGACGGCCAATGCAACAGGCGATGCCGGACGTGCTCGCCTCCGAGGCGTGCTTCCAGGTCGGCGGCCCTCGCGACACGGTCCTCGTCGACTTGCCCGCCTCGCAGCTCGGGTCGAGCTGGGGGCGGACGGGCGACCCAGTCAAGGCGCGGTGTGTGAAAGATGTTGTGCATCGGGCACGCACGCGCAGCACACTCGGGCGAGGGACTGCAGCACACTCCACGCCGCGGGGCTAGCACGCACACACCACAAGACAGCCGCGAGGACTACATGCGATCGACACCCCCCGGATCGGTCGAAGGTGTGGAGGGGCGACGACCTCCAGGTCCGCAAGTCGGTTGGGGTGGGCAATCCGATCTGGGACATTGTCGACTTCACGGCGGAGGTGGTCGTAATGCCGACAACGCTCGGGAGCGTGGCGGCGATGGCTACCTCCGACTGGGCGACTGCGAACAACCCCTCCTTCCAGTACCGCACCCTCCTCGAGGCGCAGGGGTTCGACTTTGATCAGCAAGACAGCGACCCGACGAGATCCACATGCGCCCTCCGCCTCTCCATCACCATCGACCGGCGGATGAACTACCACATGTGGAACTTCATGATCATGCAGTTTGTCCTCGTCCTGCTCGGCATGTGCGCGCGGAGCCCACGCGGCCGCCGCTGGCGGCGACTCCGCGCCCTCTCCTCCCGACGCCCTCCCCGTGCCCTCCCCTCGCAGGTGCACGTTTGCGGTGGACCCGTGCGCCATCGACGCCCGGCTCGGCCTCGCCTTCACGATGGTGCTCGCGATCAACGTGTTCCAGATCCTGCTCGTCGAGAACCTGCCCGAGATGGGGGACCTCAGCAGGCTGCAGTGGTTCACCATGTGTGCTCCAGCGCTCCGCCCCGTTGCGACCCGGCCCCCGCCTCGCTTCTGTGACTCCCCTCCCTCCACATTTTCCCTCCTGTCCTTTCCCTGTCCCCCCCTCCCTCCCCGCCCAAGCCCCCCCCCCCCCCCCTTTAAACAGCATGAACACGATCGTGCTCGGGCTGATGGCCGTCGAGTCAGTCGTCGTCTGCAACTGCTCCATCGAGTACAACGCGCT
>NW_005200250.1:694553-695632 GCF_000372725.1 Emiliania huxleyi CCMP1516 | reverse complement strand
ATCCCTCTCCCGCTATCTCCTGCAGGTGCAGGGGTGTAACTAAATGAAACTAGATGGGCTTGCCCATCCCGAAGTGGTTCGACTCCACACAAACCCGAGACGGTGATGGGAGGCGTCGTGTGGTGATCTCAGGCCCAGTGAGGTAGTGCGCCTGACTACCCCGGATCCTGCTTAACAAGTTCCTCTTTCTTGTAGCTCGATCGGTCACACCGCCATCACCGCCGACGTCTCCCAGGGAGATGATGGAGAGAGGGGACGACACTGCTTCAGCAGCGTGCACCTCGCTCCTGTACCGTGTTTGTTATGACCCCCCCCCAATGAACACACCAGCGAGGGAGGGCGAGACGATCGAGGGGTCCCGTACCATGCGGAATCGACCCTATCCAGTGCTCAAGTGCTCAAGGTACACCACGGGAGCCGCGCCGCCACCACACACACACACAAGAGAATCTACACACAGGGATTTTCGACCTGTGTCGAATAAATAAAGAAAAATAGCATGAAGAAGGAAAGACAGAAAACAGACAACCCAAGGGAGGGATGGGAGGACGGCACGCCGCCACCACACAGGGATTTTAAGGAGAGGTGTGTGATGCGCTAGCCGTCGCCCACCCTAGGGAGTCTGCCTCTTCCTATCTCTCTTCGCAGTCTCTCGCCGCTTCTCGCTGCAAAACCTTCATGCCACCTCGCGGTCGTCCCACTCTCGTCGTTCTCTCCCTTGTCACTTCCTCCTCTGTCGCGTCGTTCTCTTCTGCCTCGTCCTGCGACGCCGCCGCCTGCCGGTCCCTTGTTCTCGCGGCTTCTTTCGCCTTTCGGCGCAACTCCGTCCTCCTCGCGGCGTATCCTGGCCGCTCGAGTCTATCGAGCTCCCTTCGCGCGCAAGGACCACATTTCTGACTCCCACTCCGATCATTTGCCTCCAAGTCATGTCGTTGCTCAGGTCCACTCTCTCTTCGAACACTCGAGAGAGAGAGACACTCGTAGAAAAATAGGGAAAAAAGAGAGAAAGAACCTACAACGCAAGGGAGGGATGGGAAGACGGCACGCCGCCACCACACAGGGATTTTAAGGAGAGGTGT
>NW_005200250.1:659681-672306 GCF_000372725.1 Emiliania huxleyi CCMP1516 | reverse complement strand
GCGAGATCTACTTGCCTTTCGGGCCGGGGACCGATGCGATGCGCATGCATTCCGCCGGCAAGAGGCATCAGAAGAGGTTGAGCGTGTGGACAGCTACGCAGCGGCGCAACGGGCGGCCAGCCAGCACGCAGGTTCTGCTCCCGCATGTTGCGAGCATGTTGCAGGACAGCGACATGCGGACTACCGCCGAAATGGCGCACTACCGCCGAGCCGCACCGCTGCACACGGTCGGCGATGTCAACGCGCTGCAGAGCGGCCGAGCGCATGCGGAGGCGGAGGTGAGGTGCGCAGTGGGGCAGATGCTGCACGTGATTTGCCACGCTCACGGCGAGAGCGACGGGTCCCGAGACTTGGGCGCGGCCTACGCGGGGCGGTCCCGGCTATGGGCAGTTGCCGGCTCGGGCTCCTCCTCGCCCGACCTCACCGACGGAGACGACGTTGCGTCGGTCGTGGAGGACTTGGTCGCTTCGGTCGTGCAACAGCAAGCACCATATCTTGCGCAACATGTGCGTGGCAAACGTGTGCGTGGCAAACGCCAATCGTCGTGCAAACGCAAGGCCAAGCGACGGATAGCTGAGCGAGACGCCGCGGCGAGCGCTAGCACGGCGAGCGCCGCTGGCACATCCACTGAAACGTGTGGTGGCTGGCCTGAGCTGGAGGTAGAGGGGTAGAACGTTCGGATCGCGCTTCTCATCGCAAACCCCGTCACCCGTCAGCAGTCCTCCTTCCAGCTTCCTCCGGGAATGTACATAAGAGCTACATATACACTGACAGTGACCAGATAGCCGCACACGCCAGACCGATACGCGTTCGGGTCCGCGACAGTCTGCAATCTAGCGGACTATACGGCGCGACTACCGGTGCCGGTGCGCTGTGAGAGCAGGGCCGCCCTGTGGTGCCGGGGCATTCGTCTACCCGGGTACCCGCCGGCGCGGCTCCGCTGCTAGGGGAGTCTGCCCTCCTAGCCCGACCCCTTTGGTGGCTGTTGCTGCGGTAGCGGCTGGGCTGCGGCCCAGAGACAGCCACCATTTCGTCTCCCGTTGGCTCCTGGGAGGAGCTCCACCGCATCGCGGCCGAGCACTTTGCCGACGACTTGCCGGTCGACGAAGGGATGCTCTCATGGTCCAAAGCCTCGCTCGCAGCGTACTTTGAGTCTGGGGTGAACTCTCACGCCACCGCATCCCGGCCGAGCGAGCCTGGCCAGGGCCGCCTGTACGCTGTGAGCGACGTGCACACCGACAAACCGGAGAATATGGCCTGGTGGCGCCGTCTCGAGGAATGCGGCGCTCATCGAGCCGACTCGCTCATCCTGGCTGGTGATGTCTCGCACCGGCCAGACGTGCTGCTCGAGACGCTACAGATCGCGGCGCGCGCCTTCCGCACGGTCCACTTTGTGCCGGGCAACCACGACTTGTGGGTGCGCGGCGGCGGCGGCGGCGGCGGCGGCACCTCAATCGACAGGCTGCTGGAGATTGAGGCGACGTGCGCTCGGCTCGGCGTGTGCACGGCTCCGGCGCTGGCGGCAGGCGCCATCGTCGTGCCCATCCTGTCGTGGCACCACCCGTCCTGGGACACGGAGCCCGACATCTCTGGCTGGAGAGGCATCCCTCCCGTCGAGCGCTGCCTGATGGACTACCACATGACGCGCTGGCCTCCCGGCGTGCGGCAGGAAGACGGCTCCGCCGCGGCGGCGGTGGACGAGCTCAACGACAGGCCAAGAGCAGGCGGCGGCGGCGGCGGCGGCGACGGAGGCGGCGGAGGCGGAGGCGGCGGAGGCGGAGGTGGAGGAGGCGGAGGAGGCGGAGGAGGAGGAGGAGACGGCGGCGGCGGGCTGCTCGGCGCTGTCGAGGAGCTGCGCCGCCTCCACCCCTCGGCGCCGGTGGTGACGGCGTCGCACTTTGTGCCTCGCGTGGAGCTGTCTCCCGAGAAGCGGTACCTCTTCCTCCCCACCCTCGCCAAGGCAATTGGCTCGGAGCCGCTGCGGGCGAGGTGATCCATTGCGATTCACCTCACGTCCCTCTCTCTCTCTCTCTCACGCCTCCCTCTCTCTCTCTCTCTCTCTCTCTCTCTCTCTCTCTCTCTCTCTCTCTCTCTCTCTCCGATTTGACTCGATGTCATTCCATCAGGGTGGAGGCGCTGCGGCCGGACGTGCACGTCTTCGGGCACACGCACTTCGGCTGGCGACCGCCCCTTCGCACGCGCGCGTGGCACCGCAGCACCGCGGCCCGACACTGCGGCCTTGCCGGCTGTAGGGACGCGACCCTCGACGGCGTCCGGTACGTGCAAGCCGCGCTCTCGTACCCGGAGGAGCGGCGTGGCCGGCTTGGCACCATCGCGACGGGAGACCACTTCCCGCACGGCGGCGGCGACGAGCCGGCGCCCCTGCTCGTGTGGGATGGCGGCCGCCGCGAGTTTGCGCCTCGCTACCGCGCCGGCTGGAGCGCCTTCTACGACGCAAACCCGCGCCGCCCCGCTCTCACGCATCTGCTCGCCCCATACGTAGCCAGCCGCTACCAGGCGGAGCCCGGGGTGGGCGAGGTCGGCTGGGGGCCCGGAGTGACTCAGCCTGCGTGGCAGTTTGGGCCGCCGTCTACGCATTCGACGGAGCGTGCGGCGAGGGCGGAAAGAGAAGGCTGATGATTTTTCGAAGTCGGAGGTCACCTCTCGAGATGTGTGGTGGAATTGCAAGTCAAACAGGAGCACAGGGTGACACACGCGCCAGAACGGCTCGTCTCATCGCACAGCATAGCCTTCGCGCGAGAGAGTCATATCCTGCCCTAGCAACGCGTGGTATCGTCGATGGCGCTTAGATGCCGCCGACGGGGCAACGGGTGTCTCCGGCTCACCCAAAGCAGGAGGAGCACTTGCGGGCAGGAGCGGCTGCGTTGTCAGTCTCGATGAGCGGATTGTCGAGCGCAGCGTCGAAGTATGTCGCGCTGGTCTGAGGCGCTTTGACCGCCGCTTGGGGCACCGGGACTGGGACCAGGAGGGCGCCGATCCCGACGACGAGAGCGAAGAGGAGCAGGAGAGCTTTCATGGAGATGGTGCAGCTCGTCAAACCCGAAGCCGCCAAAAGAATTTTATCGGACTGTTGGTCGCTGCGAGTTGGTGAGAAACTGCGAAGAGAGAGGAAGTGGTAGACGCCCGAGGGTGGGCGACGGCTAGCACCACACTCCTCTCCTTAAAATCCATGTGTGGTGGCGGCGTGCCGTCCTCCCATCCCTCCCTTTGCGCCTTGGGCTGTACGGTCTCTCTTTCGCTACGTGTTCAACGACGTTGAACAGTGTTTGACCACGGCGCTGTTCACAGCGCGCGCGGACGGCAGTTCTGCGAGTCCCGCTCGGCAGGACTTTTGTAAAGCATGCTTGGCAAGTTACAGACGCTAGTATCGACCTCAAGAAGAAGAAAGAAATCGACCTCGGAGACCCAAACTCGAATTAATAATTAAGGCTCAAACTATGGTCAAACAACCGTCAAACAAACAGGTCAACAACGAAAAGAGACTGGTGCGACCGCTAGATGGCGCTTCCCGCCGGCCCCACAAGGCTGCCCAGCCCCAGTAGCACACCGGCCACGTACACCGTTGCGCTGGAGTCGGTCAGTGAGGCACTAGACGGGCTATGGAACCATGCGCGCGCCGGCCGGACAGGCTGCGCGCAGAGGCCGCGCCGCCCCTCGATTTCGCACCTCCGCTCCGCGGCCGACTGAGGGGCCAGCTCGCCCGGCGATCTCTCTCTCTCTCAAGCCCAGCTGGTCCCCGGACACAGTTATTGTTATGGTGTTATGGCTCTCGGGGCATAGCAGCCCATAACATGTTATGGGCTGCTATGAGAGAGCCGTCCCGGATCCACGGTGTTATGGCCCGAGAGGCCACACCGAACTGCTCGCCGCTGGAATTTTCGCTTCGCGCGCTGCCGCGCGCGAGGTTCGGCATCGACCGCCAAATATTTTCTCTTTTGCCCTTAAGTTAAATTCAATAACATCAACCTGCCTCCTGACTGAGGCTGAGCGATGGCTTCAGATTTCTCAATCAAGACCCCTCTCCCCCTCCCCCCCCCTTCACGCAATTTGCTTCCCGTTTCTAACTCGTACTCTCTGCAGCTGCTGCCGCTCCCCTCCGTTTTAACATGTACCTTAAGGTCTGTCTTTCCCGCAATTTAACTCACGTCCTTTTTCTCTGAGCCCTGGCCTCGATCGACACCCTCGACACCGGGCCTCGACACCTCGACACCAGGGCTCAGCTTTTTCTTTCCTTTTTTCGTTCTCGAGGTTTCAAGTGCGCTTTTTAGTAGTTAAAGCTCCGTGCCAGTCGTGCGAGCGAGTAAGTTGTAAAACTCTTCCTCATCCGGATGACTCATCGATCGATCGATGGATGTTGCTGCTTTCCGCGTTGCTGATGCCCTGCACTCCTTTCCGGATCGGGCCGACCCGTATCGAACGTGAGCTGGCAGAGTTAGAGCAGGCTGCTGAGCAGGCCGGGCTCGACGGTGTGAGGTTGCCATTCGAGCTGGACCTGCTAGCCCTGGGGGGTGCGCGGCTAGGTGCGCGGTCGCAGGGCCATAATACGGGTCTCCAAGGGGCGAGGGTTAGCTCTGCGCTCCGGGTTTCCCCTAGCAGCGGAACGCCCCCTCTACTCGGAGCTAGTGATACGAGAATACTCTCCGAGGGTTGGCTCGGTGGCGCTGTGTTGGCTTCGCCGACGACCAATTTGCACTTGATCCGCAACAACAACAAATGATGAATGAGTTAGATTTGTTTGGGATTTGATATTTATTGTGGGTAGAAGTAATACACCTATTGGCAAGAAAAAAAGCAAAAGGAAAAGGTGCTTGTTTTTGGCGCTGTGTTGGCGCAGCCGGCGTGACAAGATTGCTTAGTGTGCACACGCTCCTGGCTTCAATGGGTTTTGCGCTTGTCGCCACCGCGCTCTTCCCGGCCGCCGCTGCCCTCTCCGTCCAAGCACCGGCTCGGCGCCGCCTGGACGGGCCTCTCACGTGCCCAACGAGCGTGTGCGACTTCATCTGCGAGCCCTCCGAGTGCACCCTCCCGTCCTGCACCACGCTCTGCTCCGAGTGCTGCTCGCCGGCAGCGACGCCACCGCCACCTGCGCCGCCGCCACCTGCGCCGCTTGCGGGCTCGCCACGTTACGTGGCGTGTGGCAGGACCGGCCGGTGCGACGAGAGCGACCGGTGGGCAGCTCTGTCCGAGAAGCACGAGGTGCGGTGTTGCTCCGACTCGCGAATCGACGGCTGGAAGAAGAAAGATGGGTGCTCCGTGTGGAGCGAGTCCGACGACGATGAGATGGGAGGCGAGTGCCACCACAACAAGAACTTTGCGCAGGCCTCGACCATCTGCGAGGACGCGGGCGCACGCCTGTGTACTCGGGCGGAGCTGCAGGGGAATTGCGCACGCGGGTCAGGCTGCGGCCACGACCGCGATCTGATCTGGTCAGGCACGGAGAGCGAGGCGGCCGTCCCCCCGCCGTCGGCTGCTCCACCGCCGCCCTCCTCGGCTGCTCCGCCGCCGCCCGTCGCCGCCTCGCCATCCGCCTCCCCCTCCTCCGGCTGCGACAGCGACGGATGGTGCCCAAGTCCAGACGGGCCCACGCAGCAGTGCCGCGATGACGCTGGGCCACCGTGGGCCGACGACCTGGAGACCTACGGCCCTAACGTCCGCTACCACGACAACACGCCCGCCGAGCCCATCCTGCCGGCAGATGGCGCTTGCCCCGGCGCCCTTGCCGGTGCGTGCGCCTCCAAGAGCGTCAAGGCCGCCTACCTCGACGGACCGATCGACTGCGGCGGGCAAGGTTGGTTCTGTCGCATCATGCCGCAGCCCGGCTGGGGCGACTGCAGCTACGGCGACTGCAATTTTGCCAACTGCGCCACTCCTGATGCGGACGAGCTCGACACGGACGGCCACTGCCACGGCTCGGACGATGACAGCACGTACGGCTGGTGGGTGCGCGATCACCATTTTAGAGGCTATACAGGCACGCTCAACTGCTGCTGCGGGTGAGCGGCGCCCTTCGCCCGCGCCGCCTCCGACACCTTCCCTCGTCTCTGACCCGCGCCCTCTTTGCAGGTGGGGCGCGCCAATGTACGGCGTCGTCAACCGCTGTGACTACCGCAAGCCCGTCAGCGAGGCCGAGGTCTCCACCTCCCGCCGAGAGAGGCGCCTGGGCTCTACCCATGGTCTGCAGCCGAGAGAGTTCCACCGTAGGTTGCGACTTGCCGCGACGCAAACGAAGAGCACGACGTCGACTTCAACCCCACGTGCGACGCCCACCCTCTCAAGCCCGACCCCGTCACCAACGGCGGCATGTGCTGGACGGTGCGCAGTTTTGCTGCCAAGTGAGGTCCAAGGACCACATGAGGTCGACCTGAGGTCGACGCGGGCGACGAGGCGAGGGGGGTGTCCTGGTGAAAGGGCGAGGGAAGGCCAAGGCGTGGCGCGGCGGGCGAACCCGAGCGACATGCCGACATGTTCATTAAGTGGTGTACCTACGGTCTTACGCCTGTGTGGCAGTACTGCTCTGGCTAGTGCCATTTCACTCTGACACGCTAATGGCTTGAAAACGCCTCCAACGGAGCTCCGTGTTGCTCCCAGCGCCCTCCCCCGCGCTCCCTGCGGCCATGGCCGATGCTCCTAGTATGAGAGGTCATCTGGCTACCGCGAGAGCGACCCAACTCGTCGACATCGTCCGATGGTTGTGCCTCAAAGTCAGCATCCGGAGGCTATCGTGGGGTCGAGCCGGCAGTAGCCGTGACATGTGGTTCCACCACCCCTCGTAGGCTTTGCCTCTGACCGCCACCGTTCCCAGGCTGCCTAATGGGATGGAAAGGAAGGCTCGGCGAGCGTATAGAAGCGTGCTCGACCTCGTCGTGGCAACCTGCACGGCAGCGCTGGTAGGCGCGATGAGCGTCGTGCCACCTGACCCAAGACGGGTCGCAGGCGTCGTACCGAGCGCGTCGAGACCGTGTCCTGATGTGATCTGCACGGGTGAGTCACGTCGGCGTCAAAGGAGCGACGTGCGACCTGTCAGAGCTTGATCTCCGATCTCAGCGGCGTCGAGTCATCTCCGGCGCGCGACAAAGGTACATCCACAGGAGTCGCAGCTGCCTCTGGAAGGCACCGACATGTACCTTTTTGCGCAAATGGTCAAATCAAGGTTTTGTAACGCGAGCTGTGCCACAGTGAAATGGCACTAGCCTCTTCCCCCCGACGTGGCTCCTGTCTCTGCGCGTTTGCGCGCGCGCATGCTCACACCGGCCTATGTACGTACGTATGTAGATTATGTGGATGTATTTTCTTTGGCGTGGAGATGCGAGGGTCGCCCCCCCTTGCCCGTGCCCCACCACCTTGTGTGTGTGGAGACGTTTTACCGCGGTCGCCAGCTCTCCAGCTCGTCGTTTGGTCACTGGGGGAGTTTTGTAGAGGTGTTGGGGTTGTTGTTGACCTCTTGACCGATGCATTGTTGTTCACCTACAAAGAATTTGAATTTTACAAACAACAAAGCTCCCGACCTCTCTCTCTCTCTGTAGACTGACTCTCTCCAACGCAACCTCTTTCAGTCCGCTCGGGAATGTTCATAAGACAAAAAATGCAAGAAGGAAGGCGGGAGAATAAATCCGGCTTCGCGGGTCGAAATTTTACCCAATTCGTTTTTCCGGCCGTCCCACAGCCAGGCGGCGATCGATGGCGGACCCCGAGCAACAGAAGGAGGAGGCGTCGCCCGAATCAGACAAATCGCGCTGGCGCACAGCACTGCTCGTCATTGCATTGCTTCTCTGCGGCTTGGGCGTCGGCGTGGGGGCTGGGCTGGGCCTCGGCCTCCGGGAGGACGGCGAGGGGCACCACAAGGCAGAGGAGGATCTTCAGGGGGTCCGCCCGAGCCTGCACCCGCACGACCGCAACGACCACCTCACGGGGGAGGCCGGCCATCGCCACCCCGGTGAGCAGGAGAGGATCCTGTGTCCCTCCGGGGACAACAACGTTGAAGAGGCGCTTGGGCAGCTCGAGAACCTCGGCAAACAGATTGAGACGTGCCACAAAAGAGTAGATGCAACAGCGCCCGTTTCAAAATGCCAGTCTTGCAGCGAGCCCTCCTCACCTGCAGTATTATGTGACGCCGCCTCGCTACACCGCCTCGCTACACCGCCTCGCTTCGCTCCCTTCGCAGGTGGTGCGCTGACGTTGTCTCGGCCCTCGAGGACGAGTGTCCGTTTCGGTGCGCTCAACCGATGAGCACGCTGCGGCGGTACTACGCGGAGTGCGATGGTGTGCAGCCGCACCCCATCTACGAGCAGCTTGAAGCCAAGGGTACGTGTGAGCCGAGAGGACATCACCACGACCAAGGCGACCACGACCGAGGCAAAGCCAGCGGAGAACCACCGATGATGGACAGCGATGATGGACGGTGAGAGTCGGAGGCAGTGGGCTCCACTTAGAGCGGTGGCCGTGGTCGCCGCGCGCCGAGAGGCTCGGAGCCACCTGGTTATTTATTGGTTTGAGACACATTGATTGCGGCGTGACAACCGCTTTTGAGCTCCCCGCTCGTTGAGCGAGGCAGAGTTGGTACTTCAGATCTTGAGAGGTATGAATGACGTAGTTGTGGGGGGGAGGGGAGGGGCGGCAGTGCATGTGTCGTGTGTAAGGGCACACGACGCTCATTCGGTCGTATCTATGCGGAAACTTAACCGGTAATCCGCCCGCATCTCGTGACGGCGCGCAACCCCGCGAACGACCGGGACGCACACGGTCGGGGACCGCGGTGGAGGCTCGACGATGGCGAGCGGGGGTGTGACGACGTGTACTGGTGACATTTTAAGGCTTCAACGACGGAGCACGGAGGCAAAGCCGTCCCAGCGCGAGCCGCGAGGCCCTAACGAGCTAGCACGGGAGAGAGAGAGAGATTTTTAGAAGCACGGGCCGAGGCCACTTCTTCAGGCTGGGAACCGAGGGGTGGCCACCCTCCTCGTCGAGGTGTGCGCCAAACCACTTCGGCGGCGCGCGCTCCCCTGTGCGTCTGTGTCACCCTCCAGGCCCTCACGCCCCCCCGGCATGTCCACCGGCAAGGAGGCTTCCGTGCCGAGTGACGCGGCGGCCCCGGACAGACTCAACGGCAGCGTCGGCGCCGCTGCCAAGCGGCCGCGCGACAGCGAGGGTATTCACCACTTGAGGTGGGACGGTCGAGGCACACGACGGAGCCATCGCGAGCGGCCTTCTACACCGCCCGCCGCCGGCGCAGGCGCGGAGCGCTACGGCGGACCTGCTTCAAACCCCAAGGCGGAGGCGCTGAGCGAGAATCTGGGCTGCGCGCACGCGCATGGCTGCTGCGAGAGCTCGGAGGCGGAGCTTGCTCGACGAGAGCTGCTCGAGCTCATCACTGCGCCCGACGCTGACGTTGGTGGCGCGATCAAGCTCTTATTTTCTCAGCCTCGCACCTCTTCTTCCCGTCGCACGCGGGCTGTCGCAGGGCACTTGGAATATGACTCGGGCGAGGATGCGTCAGCACGAGTACTATTTCATCGTGCAGCGCAGGCTGGCTCGCCACTACTGTTGGCTGGAGCTCCTCTCCCGCCCGACGTCGGTGATGGCGCATGACACGCGATCACTGTACGCATCGTGCTTCCTGTGTGTGTCTCCCCCCTCCCCGCCGCAGAGCCGCTGCTGGGTGTCGGCCGCGCATCTCCTCACGTCCCGCGCCTGTCCTTTACGGCATTTGTGTGGCCCATTTTCTGTGCATCGTTAGAAGCTGCGCAGGCCTCCCCGGTTACAATCGCCGCGCGCACACGACACGCGACAGCCGACACCTCGACAGGAGAGATTTTGACGTTCACACTTCTCGCGTGAGACTTGACTTCAGACGATATGCGAGACAGATATATCTCAGAGTGAGAGGACAGCCTGAGCCTCGGAGGAGAGACGCAGCTCGCAGGTACAGGCGTGACAGACAGTGCACTCTCACACACGAGACACACTGATGGAAAGGGCGGAGCGGCGGCGGCGACGGCGGCAGCGGTGCGCGGGCGGAGCAGCGACTGCCCGGGCGGTCGCTGCTCCGTCGGTCCGTGCCGGAGCGCGCCATCTGCGCAGGGTCGCGCGTCAGGCCAGGGGGCAGGGCGCAAGCGTCCCCCTGGTGGCGGCGCAGGGAAACGCGGAGACGCGAGCGTTTCGCACGCCGCGAAGCGGACGGTGACGGCGCGGTGGGTGACGGGGCTAGAGAGCAGCCAACACCCGACGCTCGCAAACGACGTCGGTGCTGGACGCCTGCGTAGGGGCCGCGGCAAGGCGGAGCTGGCTGAGGCACCAAGCGCCGGCGGGGAGCTCCCGGACTCATGTGTGCGAGCGCATGCCCTCCCACCTAATCACCGCTGCATAGTATGGCTTCCGAGGCTGAACCGCTCCGCAACGGTTGGTAGCTCGACCTGCATTGACAAAGTGCGTTTACCTGTCAGTCGTCGACGTCGCGTGCGAGATCCAATATCGCCGATCGATAGCAATCTGAGAGGATAGGGATCCGTGTCAGCATGCCGTAGCCGAGGAGTGCCGCGCTTGGGGGTTGGGGCGCGCGCGCATTGGCTTCACATTCGGTCTCAGCGCTCGGGCCGGCGCCGGGGGTCATGGGGTGACACTCGGTCACGCTCCGGCGCTTCGGGGGGGCTACAGCGGGCAGTGCGCGAAACCACTTCGCATGGCCACCCGCGACCCCACTTTGGACCGGCGAGCGCACTTGCTCGGTTCCCAGCCTGAAAATGTCACCTCGGGCCACCCACGGCGCGGCGCCACCCCGGTGCGGGTATTGACTGCAACCCGCTTCGCTCGCGCGCGGGAGACGGCGCGTTTTAGAGTAATGAGGGCATGAGCACTGGATAGGGTCGATTCCGCATGGTACCGGGACCCCTCGCTCGAGGGTCTCGCCCTCCCTCGCTGGGGGGGAACCCCGGCAAAGCGCGCTCATCATCCCTGACACATGGCGTCGAGGCTGTTGCATCGCCCCGCCCTCCTCCGCGCGGCCCCGGCGGCGGCCGCGCGGCTCCGCTCTACGGCCGTTGAGTCCGCCCTCAGCTCGGTCGCCGACGGGCTCGGCCTTCCGAGCAAGTACGGGCACTACATCAACGGGCAGTTTGTTGAGCCGGCGAACGGACAGTACTTCGACAACATCTCTCCCATCGACGGGCAGCCCTTCATTCAGGCGGCGCGTGGGACAAAGGCTGACGTCGACGCCGCCGTGCTGGCGGCCAACACCGCCTACCGCACGACCTGGTCCAAGGTGTCGGTGACGGAACGCTCGAACATGCTCCTGAAGATTGCCGACCTGCTCGAGGAGAACCTCGAGCGACTCGCGACGATCGAGTGTGTGGACAACGGCAAGGCGCTGCGCGAGACAAAGGCGGCCGACATCCCGCTCTCAATCGACCACTTCCGCTACTTTGCGGGAGTGATCCGGGCGGAAGAGGGCGCTGCGTCGGAGATCGACGCAAACACGCTGTCGCTCTCCATCCAGGAGCCGCTCGGCGTCGTCGGCCAGATCATCCCCTGGAACTTTCCGATCCTGATGGCGGCCTGGAAGCTGGCGCCGGCGCTCGCGGCGGGCAACTGCGTTGTCCTCAAGCCGGCGGAGCAGACACCGACGAGCATCATGGCGGTGATGGAGCTCCTCTCGACCGTGCTGCCGCCCGGCGTCGTCAACGTCGTCTCTGGCTTCGGCGGCGAGGCGGGCGAGGCGCTCGCGACCAACAAAGGGATCGCAAAGCTCGGCTTCACCGGCTCAACGGCCACGGGGAAGAACATCCTGCATGCGGCGGCGGAGAGCCTGATCCCGACGACGCTCGAGCTGGGCGGCAAGAGCCCGTCCCTCTTCTTCTCCTCCGTCCTCGACAAGGACGACGACTTCCTTGACAAGGCGGTGGAGGGGGCGGTGCTCTTTGCCCTCAACCAGGGAGAGGCGCGAGGTAGCCGAGATCTGGCCGAGATCTAGCCGAGATCTGGCCGAGATTCGGCCGAGAGCCGCTCTAACCGGCCCAGCCCCCTCTGATTGCCGCAGGTGTGCACGTGCCAGTCTCGGCTGCTCGTGCAGGAAGACATCTACGAGCGCTTCATGGAGAAGGTCGTCGCGCGCACGGAGGCGATCAAGACGGGGGACCCGCTCGACGAGGCGACGATGATGGGGGCGCAGGTCTCGAGCTAATTAGCATTAAGTTTCGCGTCTAGCAGCCGAGCCGTGATTACGACGGTGGGGGCGCAGGTCTCGAGCGCGCAGCACGAGAAGATCGTCAACTACATCAACCTCGGCACCTCGGAGGGCGCAAAGGTGCTCACCGGCGGCGCGGCCAACGACGTGGTCAACGGCGGCTACTACATCAAGCCCACCATCCTCTCCGGCACAAACGACATGAAGATCTTCCAGGCGTCCGCCTCCGCCTCCCTCGCCGCCGCCGCCTCCCTCGCCGCCGCCGCCTTCGCCTTCGCCTCCGCCTCCGCCTCCGCCACCGCCTCGCCACCTCCACCTCCTTCCTCGCCACCGCCGCCCTCTCCTCCTGCCCCCCCCCCCTCCCCCCCGCCCCCTCTTAGGAGGAGATCTTCGGCCCCGTCACGAGCGTCACCACCTTCAGGGACGAGG
>NW_005200250.1:648947-659581 GCF_000372725.1 Emiliania huxleyi CCMP1516 | reverse complement strand
ACGCGCCGTTCGGCGGCTACAAGCAGTCGGGCTTCGCTCGCGAGACACACAAGATGATGCTCAACCACTACCGCCAGACCAAAAACATGCTCGTCTCGTACGACAAGTCCAAGCTCGGTGAGACGCCGCGCACCCGCAGGCCACGCTACACACACCTCCCGCCCCACCCGGTGTCCCCGCCCCCTCTCCACCCGCAGGCTTCTTTTAGACATCGCTTACTCGCGCCGGCCCCTGCTGCGGCCCGCCACGGCAAACGATGAGACGGCCGGCGGAGTGTCCTTCTCACGTTGAACGCGAGACGCGCCGCCGTTACCTCCTAGTGCACAGGACCACAAACAAAATCTCTCTCATGACCATGAGCATGACGAGAGCGAGCGCGCCGAGATACGGAAAGCTGCTCGCCCAGGGATGATGTCTTGATCCCGCACATGCTAGGAATACGTTTGGAGCTCCCCGGTTTCCCCGCCCCACAAAGCGTACGCGTACATTGAGCACACTTGAGAGACGCGTCAGTCCCCTACTACCGCTACCCGGGTCCCCGCTCGAGCCCGCCGCCAGAAGCCGCCGAAGAGAAGGGGTGCGCCCCCTGCCGCGTCCCACCGAGCGTGCCATGCCCTCTGTCCTTTCGGCCAGCCGCGCGCTCAAGGCGACCTCGAAGCTGCGCACGGCCACTAAGCACGCCGGCCGCAAACGCGACAAGTACTCGTTTGAAGCGACCGGCATCTCGGTCGCCGGCCTGCCGGACCGCCCGCTCGACAGCGGCTGCCAGGAGCTGGTGGTGCAGCTGGCGCGGGGGCCAAAGATTGCGAGCTGCTCCGTGGACGTCCCTGGCGGCCACCCCGCCGGCGGCGCCGTCAGCTGGGGCGAGCAGAAGCTCACGTTTGTCGCGACGCTCTACTCTTCCAAGACGGGCAAGGACTTTTCAGACAAGCGGTACCGCGCGTCGCTGCTGGCGGCGAAGCCGGTCGACCGGGGCGGGAAGCGGCAGCTGCGCGAGGTGGGGCACGTCGACTTCAACCTGAGCGACTTCGCCAACTCGGCCACGCCCCGCCGGCTGCAGCTCGAGGTTCCCCTCTCAAAGCGCGTCAAGGGCGGGGGCGGCCCGGTCCGGCTGGTGCTACACCTGAGCGCGGCGCACCTGGGGACAGCGGACGAGGACGACGACGACGAGTCCATCTCGTCGGCGCTCTCGGGCTTCACCGACGCCTCCTCGCGCTACACCGCCTCGGAGGCCCCCTCGGAGGGGACCCTCGAGCAGGACCTGTCTGGGTTTGGGGAGGAGGCGGGAGAGCTCGCAGAGCCGAGCGGCAAGTCGACGGGCCTCTCTGCGGCGGAGGCGATCGCGGCCGCGCGCTCGAGTCGCAGGCCCGCCGCGGCGCCGCCCCGAGAGACGCCGCCGCCGCGGCCGACGAGCGAGCGGCCGAGGTCGATGGCGGCTCTCTCGGCGGCAGAGGAGCCGGCGGCGGCGGCCGGCGCCGCGAACCCGTTTGGGGAGCCCGACCCGCCCGCGGGGGAGGGGGCGGGCGGCGGCGACGCTGGGAACCCCTTCGCCTCTCCGGACGACGACGCCCGCTCCGACTCGAGCCTCGCTTCGGCGGCGGCGGCGGATGCGCTCTTTGACCGAAAGGAGGAGGACACCGAGGACGAGGAGGAGGCGGCCAAGCCTCCGCCGCGGCTGGCGGCGGCGACGCGCACCGCGAGCGGCGGCGACCCGGGCGCGTCGGTGCGCGAGCGCATGGCCGCCTTTCGGACCGCCGCCGCCGCCTCGAGCGCTTCGAGTGCTCTCGAGCGCAAAGTGGCGGCGCGCGGCGGCGGCGGCGCTGCGGGCGGGAGGAGCACGTCTGAGAAGCTGGCGCAGATCCGGCAGCTGCAGGGCATGCGCGATGGGCTCGAGTCGCGCCTCGAGTCGATCAAGACCAGGAAGGAGGGCGGCGGCCTCGCCGCTGCCGGAGAACGCGTCGTCAAGACGACCTCCTTCGCTCGCACCGCGCGCGGCGCTGCCGCCGCAAGCGGCAGCGCGTCCGCGGCGGGCGGCGCGGCGGGCGGCGCAGCGCCCGCGGCGGCGCCCGCGGCGGGCCCGCCTCCCACGCCACCGCTGCCGCCGGCTGCGGCCGCGGAGGCCGAGACCGTCACCAGGGTAGCCAGCAGCGAGGAGTCTCTGCCCCGCCCTAAGAGGCGCGACGCGGAGCCGGCCGCCGCCGCCGCCGCCGCTGCGGCCGCTGCCGCCGCTGCCGCCGCCGCCGCTGGCGGCGGCGGCGGCGGCGTGGAGCAGCAGCAGCAGCTCATCTCAATGAAGGCGCAGCTCGAGGCGGCGCGCGGCGAGGCGGACGCGGCGCGCGCAGAGGCGGAGGCGCTGCGCGCGGAGAGCCGGGCGGCCATCGAGGAGCGGGACGCGCTGCGGCGGGCGATGGAGGCGGATTCGGACGACGAGGAGGGGAGCGACGCGGCGCACAGCGCGGAGGTGTCGGCGCTGCGCGGCCAAGCGGAGGCGCTGCAGGCGCAGCTCGATGCCGTCTCCGCCGCGGAGAAGGGTGCGGCCGTGAGGAACCGGCTTCTGGAGGAGGAGCTGGCGCAGGCGCGGCGGCAGGCGGCGGCGGCGGTGCGCGGCGGCGCGGCGGCGGCCGACGGCGCGGCTGAGCTCGAGGCGCTCGAGGAGGAGCACGCTGAGATGGCCCTCCAGCTGGTGGAGGCCAAGCTGGCGGCGGCGGAGGCGGCCTTCGAGCGTGATGAGATGGGCGCGCGCGCAAACAAGGCGCGCGAGGCTAGTGGGTTGAGTAGCTGAGTAGCTCGTCCGTCCGAGCGTGCCGGCAAGGGGTGCCGTCGAGGCGCTGGTCGCAGCACCCATGCGCATCCGGCCGACCCCTTTTCTCTTCCTCCGCCTCCTCGCCAGGCGCGTCGGGGCGGTCGGTCGGTCGCCGAGCAGCTGACGGCGCTCGAGGTGCGTTACGAGGACTTGCGACGGCAGTACGAGTCGGACATGCGCAAGATGATCGACCTTAAGCTGCAGTGCGCCGAGGCGGTTTCGCGCGCGTCGGACCTGGAGGAGGCGCTGCAGAAGCGGCGGTAGAGCGGATTAGCGGAAGCGGCGCACACGCCCCCGCATGCGAAGTGTCTCTCTCTGTCTGTGTGCGGGAGCGGGTGATCTTGGTCTTGGCGGAAGTGGTGGTTGGCCGACGCGACTGGGAGTACAAACACATGAATACGTGTGGTGGGTAGACATGGTTTAAGTTCGAGGGATGTTGGAAGAGTGCCGTCAGTGGCTGCAAAGGTCGCGTATGTAGAGACTATGGAAGTTCACGACACGTCATGACGGTTTTCACGGAGCTGAAGTAGCTTGGTCCTCGCCTGCATAGATGGGCCCAGGTAGGAGGCTCCACACCACCTGAATCGCGTCGTGCCACCTGAAAGCCACAAAATGCCGGATTTTGCACGAGACACACGCGGAAAGCGCCACGTGCCTCCACGAGTCCTTTGCAGCTTTTTGCACAAAATGCAGGTGGCTTTAGCCACTTGCTCCATGAGCAAAACAGTCCAAAAAGCACCTGGAGCAGATGGCTTACGCCGCCTGTGGACATGGACAAAACAGTGCAAAAAGCACCTGGAGCAGATGGCTTACGCCGCCTGTGGACATGGGCAAAACAGTGCAAAAAGCACCTGGAGCAGATGGCTTACGCCGCCTGTGGCCATGGGCAAAACAGTGCAAAAAGCACCTGGAGTAGATTCCAAACGCCGCCTGTGGCCATGTGACCGCTCGGGTGGCGCCAGGTGGCTTCGCCCCCCTCCAAGCCACCTGCCCCCCTCGCCACACCTGCCTGGAGGGCTGGAGCACGTGCGCCACCTGGGCCCGGGCAGGTGGCTCCAGGTGGCTTCGGCCCCTCTAAGCCACCTGCATGCCCCCCCTCGCCACACCTGGAGGGCTGGAGCACGTGCGCCACCTGGGCGTCACTTCGGGAATTTCATCGTGCGTGTTCTTTTGAATAGGAATGTACTATACACCGCCTCGGCACCACGAGCCGCCCCCGCCGCGCCTCCACAATCCACTCTCGCAACTCTACCGCGCAGCCAGCACACGACGTCGGCGAGGCCGACAAAGCTCTGCATGGCCTGGTTTATCGGGGATCGAGTGATGGCGTATTATCGGGCAGTCTTCTCATTGGCGAGTCAGACTGCTCAGCGTCGGCAGCAACGGCGCGTGAGCAGCGCAGCCACCGGCTCCTGCGGCGTTTGCAGCCACACCAAACGCCCGCGCGGGCCGGGTTGAAGCCCCAGGCTTATGTCGACGCCGGACATTGATTGTAGCCGCCGATGACCGCCGCAGGCCCTCTTTCACACACCCCACAGTCCCAGTTTGCAGCGCGGGGAGGAGCGGGGAGGCTCGCGTTTGGCTGGCCAGCCCTTCCGTGGCTCGGATTTTCCGTTTCCGAATTCAAACTTGCGCCAGGTGGCGCACGTGCTCCGGCCCTCCAGGTGTGGCGAGGGGGGGCATGCAGGTGGCTTGGAGGGGCCGAAGCCACCTGGCGCCACCTGCCCACCCATCAGGCCCAGGTGGCGCACGTGCTCCAGCCCTCCACGTGTGGCGAGGGGGGCGGGGCAGGTGGCTTGGAGGGGCCGAAGCCCCGACTTCGACACTGGCCGGGCGGTTGTTCCTGAGTCCACCCTCGGCGGCGAGACCACATGCATCGTGTGCTTTACCCGGCCGAAGACGCACATCGCCGTGCCATGTGGGCACCAGTGCGCGTGCGGCGCTTGCGCGGATCGGATGCGCGAGTGCCCGTACTGCCGCGAGCCGGTGATGATGTGGATGCTGCAGCGCCTCGTGTAGGAGATGTCATCTGCGTCGAGGCGAACGCGCACGGCAATTGGGGAGCAGGTAGATCGATAACGGCGGAATGCAGGCCGGAAAAAAGAAAGAAAAGGAATGGATCACGCGACGAAATTCTTTTATGCTTGCGCGTTGCGCGGGGCCGCTCGCGCGGAGTGGTCACCGCAGTCGCACGAGCTCTTCCAGGCGCGGCGGCGATATCTCTTCCGTGCATGCTGACCATCCCCACCCTCTCGGCCGTGCACAAGAAGGGAACCCACACCATGCAGGCCATCGGTCTTCTCGCCGACATGGGCCACGATGGCACCGCTGCGCACCGCGGGCAGGGCGTGCAGCGCGACATGCCGGGCGTCGCTTGCAATGTGACCGGCGGCGGCGGCCGCTGCGAGCAGCTCCAATTTGGACGATACACCGCCGTCGGCCATTGCGACTGCGGCCCGCACGGTGTGTGCGAGCCGCTGACGGGAGAGTGCCTCTGCCAGTGGGGATGGGCAGGCAAGCAGTGCGAGGTGGCCGCCTTCCCAGCGTGCGGACTGGGGGCGGAGCTCTCTCGCGCGCAGCTAGCCGCCTCGTGCGCCTCAATGCGGCTGCTCTCGCCTGTCGCGTGCGCGTGCCTCGCACAGTGCCTCGATGCCGGCCACGAAGTCTGCGCTCACGGCTCGATGGGGTCTGCCCCTCCCCGGCCTCGGGACGCGCGCCACCTCCCCCAAAGCTGCTCGCGTCGACGCCCGTCTCCCTCCCCGGCAGGTGCAACCTGCCGTGGCCGCGTCCCGCCAAGCGGGCTCGCTTCCACGAGTCGCTGAGCTGCGTCGACTTCCCGCCCGCTGTCGCACCTTCCTCGGCCGTGCCACCGCCTGCGCAGGCTCCGGCCGGACCTGCCTTGGGGGGAGGGGAGAGGAGGGGAGAGCCGCGGAGAGGCGGCCAGCGGCGGGCCGACCCCCCCCCCCCCCCTTCCTATCCGCTCGCAGGCTCGGCTGACCACTCTCGGACGCTACCTCGCGGGCGGTCGCGCCTTTGACTCGTCGGCGCCCGCCGCTCCGGCAGAGCTCCCGGCGCGCAAGCACTTGCGCGGCGTGGCGGGCGGCACCCGCCATGCGAACGCTGCACGTGCGGGCTCGTGCGAGGTAGGCGTACAGCTCGGGCACCAAGAAGGACGGCAGGCCCGATGGCTCCGCTTGGGTCGTCCCGTCCCGCTGCCCGCACAGCTGCTCCGCGCGCGGCCGCTGCCTGCGGACGCCCGCCTCACCGTCTCCCGGCGGAGGGCGGCGCCTTGATGAGGCGTCGTACCGCTGTGTCTGCGTCGACGGCGCCTTTGGTGACGGCTGCGAGAGCATCTGCTCCAACGATTGCTTCAACGGCTGCTCTGGCCACGGCACGTGCGTGCACGGCTGGTGCCAGTGCGACGCTGGCTGGTATGGCGTCGACTGCTCGGACGCCGCGGGGCTCCAGTACAGGTCCTCCTCCGTCCCCCCCCCTCTCCCCTCCCTCCCTCCCCTCCCGCTCCACCTCCCTCGCAGAGGCTCACGCCCCTGCGGCCGCCACGCAGGCGCTCGGCTCTCTCCACCGACCCGATGCAATTCGGAGACGGGACGACCCGCGCGCAGCTGAGCGTGCTGCCGGCCACGCTGCGGCCGCACTTGCGTCGGCTCCGCCGATCCGTCTACGTCTACCAGATGCCGGCGTCGGTCAACCGCGCCGCCGAGGCGTGGATGTGGAGGCAGTGGGGCAAGGACGCCGGCCGCGGCTGCGACCCGGTGCACAACCGGCGCATTTACTCTGCCCAGTCCCACTTCGACGCCCACCTGCTGCACGATGACTTCACGCGCACGCTCGACCCCAAGCGCGCGTCGCTCTTCTACGTGCCCCTCTTTCTCAACCAGCGCGTGCCGTGGGGCGCCGACCTCAACGCGTCGATGAGCCGTGCGCTGGCTCCCTCGCCCTTCCCGCAGGCCCGCGACCTTCCCCCTGAACCTTCTCGGATCGTCCTGCAGGCGCGCTGCAGTACATCCGCACCCGCCACCCGTGGTGGAACGCCTCCTCCGGCCGGGACCACGTGTGGTTCGTGTTTGGCGAGCGGCAGACCTGCCTCGTGCCGCCCGAGATTGCAAAGGCCTCCATCATCGTCGGCCACTGGGGCGACGAGGACTGCATGTCCCCCGACAAAGACGTTGTCGTGCCGACCATCACACCCGTGCAGCACGACTACCCGCGTTTCGTCCAGGGGCGCGACGGCACCCATTCGCTCCAGCGCTCGATGAGGGGGTCGGCCGAGCTCCCCCTCGGCCGGTGCGGCCCGCCCGCCCGCTTGCTCCCCAAGAAAGGGCTGGAGGCGGGGGCGGCGCCTCGTCACCGCCGCCGGCGCGTGCCTGCAGGTCGGGGCCGCTCGTCTTCTTCGCGGGCGGGATCACCTCATTTGGCGCGTCGCAGGACAACTTGCGCAAGGGCGGCATTGACTCGCAGGAGAAGCAGGAGAAGTGGCTCAAGCGCGTGACTGCTGACCGCTGCGCGCGGCCAGACGTGTCGTGCCGCCAGGTCTACTCGATGGGGGTGCGGCAGGCGATCTGGCGGGAAAAGCTCTACGCGGAGCCGGACATGCGGATCGTGTCGGCCGGCGTGCCCGACTACTTCGACGTGGTCACCAAGGCGCGCTTCTGCATCCACACCGAGGGGAACGGGTGGGGCGCGCGCGTGGTGGACTACATGGCGATGGAGTGCCTCCCTCTGATGGTCAACGACCGGATGATCTTCCCGTATGCCAACGTGCTGCCGTGGGAGGACTTTGCGATCCACCTCCGCAAGGACCAGATCCCCGCCCTCGCCGCCACTGTCCGCAACATCTCGCAGCGCCGGCAGGAGGAGATGCGCACCGCGCTGCGGCTCTACAAGGCGGGCTTCGTGTGGTGGCGGCCCGACGGCGCGGCCTACGAGTTCACGCTCGCGGCTCTCGGCCAGCGCGTCGAGCAGCTCGGGCTCGGCCGCGCCGCCAGGCAAGCCCGCGCGAGGAGCTGAGTACGACCGTGTGGACAGTGCGGGCTAGACTAGTTTGTGTGGCTGTGGAGACATGCGGTTGAGTGTGTGCGTGAGACCGTTGTGTGTTACGTGACCCCCCCCCCCCCCGTGCTGTCTGCTGAACGGACCGCATTGGCGCATTGTGATATCACTGTGAGTTTGAGGTTTAGTTGTGGACAAAAGCGCCCGCGGCGCGTTCTCGTCGAATTGGAAATTGAGGATGTCCGATGGCCCCCCCCCCGCGCCGGGCGCGCCCCGGGGGGGCGCGGGGGCTCTTCGGACGACTTCGCAGCTTTCTCCATTTTCGCACACTTGCCACATACTTTTCGGCACAGACCTTCCTCGCCGTTATCTTTGCGTCTTGGCGAGTGCACATACACAAAACAATTCAAAGTCTACACCGGTGCGCGGGTGACCGGTATATACTACCGCAGCGGCACTCGCACGGCACGCTCCCACAGACAGGGCCAGCTGCCCAGAGCTCCAGACCCGAGACCCCGCCAGCGGCTCGCGACACGCACAGCGCACAGCGCATACGCACGCACGCTCGCACCCCAAATGAGCCTCGCTCGACGGCACGCGTGGAAACCAATGCCATGCTCACCAGTAAGCAACCGCTTGTTCCTCCTCGATCACGCGCGGTAGGCCTCCCAGATGCTCGCCCACTCTCTCGCAGCCGAGAGCAAGCCAGCGCTTGAGCGGGATCCGCGCGGGTTGGTTCGAGGCAAGCAAATCGCCCACTGATTGCACCAGTGCATAGGAGCCGCAGTCCGACACCTCGTGCATTGGGACGGTGTCGTAGACGTCGAGGGAACGGAGGCCGGGGCACTTGTCGATCACCGTGAGGAGGGCAGCAGTACAGACGCCGGGCAGCTTGTGCGCGCTGAGGGCGGTGAGGTTGGGGCAGGCCTCGGAAAGGAGGGAGAGAGCCGCGCTGGCGTCGAGGGACGTGCAGCCGCCGATGCCGAGGTGGGTGAGGGACTGGCGGTTGGGCTCGAGCATCGCCCGCAGATCAGAGAGGTTGAGCGTGTCGAAGCCGCCCAGGCCGAGCATCCGCAGGCCGGGCGAGTGCCTCCTCACGGCTGCGCGGACGGCGGGCACGTCGCGCGCGCACCCTTGGGCGTAGCAGAGATCGAGCACCTCAAGCTGCGGCGACGCGTTGGCGAGGGCGGCGAGGCCCACGCCGGTGAGGTCCGTGCAGCTTGCGTTGAGGCGCGAGATGCGTGCGCCCGCGGCGGCGAGGGCTCGCGCGTAGCCGTCGTCGAACCCAGTGCCGCGAACGTTGAGGTGCGTGAGGGTGGGGGCGAGTTTGGCGATGGTCTCGGCCGCCAGCTGCCCTTCGTGGTCTGAGGAGTGCGTCAAGGCGACCCGGCAGCCGCAGAGGTCCAGCGATTGAATGGGAGGAGTGGAGGAGAGCAGCCAGGTGACATCTTCGACGCCGAAGCGAAGGTAGCCTCGGAGGGAGAGGCGGGTGAGGTGAGCCGGCGGAGCAAGGCCATGGAGGTATCTGGCTCTCAGGGCGTGAGAGAGCTCGAGGCGGCACAGGTTGCTCTGGGCGAACCGGGTCGCTGCGGCCGGGCCGCCGGTGGCGTCGGACAGGAACTCGCTCCCTCCACCAGTGACGAGCGTGGTCAGGAAAGGGCAGCGGGAGAGGGCGTAGCCAACGATCGAATACTCGGCGGCGATGGCGGACTCGGTGTCGTAGGCGGAGAGCACCTCGAGCCTGCGCAGCGGCTCAAAGAGGTCGATGGGGCTCGGCGTAAAGATTATCCCGGGACGCGGTCCAAACTGGACTCCTTTTGCGCCGTGCAGGCAGTCGCTCAGGGGGTGGCCGAGGATGCGGACGAAGGTGACGTCCAGGCGGCGCAGCGTCTCTCCGCAGGCGCCGAAGGCGGCGCGTAGGAGGAACGCGTCCTTGATGCTCGCCCCTGCAATGTCGAGCTCCACCAGACGGCACCCCCTCGCAGGGAGTTCGAGCATCAGATGGTGCGCTCGAACGGTCAGCGAGCGCACGATGCCAGCTTTGACCCACCGCATCGCAAACCGCACCCTCTCCGAGATGCTCGGCCTGTCGAAGCGCTCCGCCTGCAGCGTTAGGCTGCGCCAGTGCACGGGGTCCGCGACAAAACCGCGCATCGTGCGACAGGTCGCGTGCAGCGCGAGCCGGTCGCGAAACGAGAAGACGTTCTCGAGCAGCAGCCCGACGAGCTCGATCGACGAGAGCACTCGCTGCGACGCCGGCTCCTCGGCCGGGTTGACAGTGCCGAGCATATTGTGTCGTGGACAGCTTTATGCCACAGGTGCACCCCAGCTGTACCCCGCCCCCCCCCCGACCGGCGTGGGTTCGCCGGTTCGCCGGTTCGGGCTCTAGTTGAGGGGGGAAGCGCGCCGGGCTGGCAAGCTGCCGATCCCAAAAGATTTTTTGTGGGGGTTCAAAATCTCTGAGCCCCACGGCTGGAGCCTGAACCTGGCTCCGCGCTAGAGAAGAGAGAGAGAGGAAAGAGCAAAAAAACCTCCGAGAACCCAAAGGCCGTTCTTCATCGCAAACCCTGTCAGCAGAGTCCTCCTACGGGAATGTACGTAAGAGCCACGTACACTGAGAGAGAGAGAGAGAGAAGCTTTATGCCACAGGTGTACCCCGCTGGGTTCCGGCTCCTACCCAGATAGGGGGTCAGTCGGCATCCGTTGGACCCTATGCAATAGGTAGGTAGGTCCGGTTTTGACCGCCCCAGAGGGCCCCGCAATAGGTAGGTAGGTGGCGGTGGGGGGGGGGGGGGGGGTTAAAATAAAAAAACGCTTCGCT
>NW_005200250.1:642501-648847 GCF_000372725.1 Emiliania huxleyi CCMP1516 | reverse complement strand
TGAAAGTAAAAAACCGCTTCGCTCGCGCGGGCGGGAGACGGCGCGTTTAGCCGCGAAACGGGGCCATGCCAGACGAGTCGCCTGCGGCCGGGACGCCAGCCGAGACGGGTGCGGCGGCGGCGCCCGCGGTGGCGGCGCCCGGGACAGCAGCGCCGGCGAACGCGCCCGGGACGGCAGCGCCGCCCGCTGCTGGTGCGCCGGCGCCGATGCCCTCGGTGCCGGCGCTGTGCGAGGACATGCCCCGCGAGGAGCTCAAACAGTACCTCAAGGAGTATTCGACGGAGAGCGGCCAGAAGCTCTTTGCCGCCGCCAACGTGGACATGCTCGAGCACCTTCCCATGTCCACCGTCTACGAGGCGTCCAAGAGCAGCGCCAAGTGGGAGCCGGTCGCCAACATGCTCTTCCCCGACAGCAAGGCGACGTCGGAGATCTTCTTGAGATGCGCGAGGCTAAGAAGGCCGAGACCGAGGCGGCGGCGTCGGCCAAGAAGTCGAGCGGCGCCGCACCGTGGTACAAGCCGGCGCGGCGGGCGCTGGGAGCCTATTCACAGAGGGCTAAACGGGTATTTTTTCGCGTCGCTGCGCGGCCTGGGAATAGGTAGGTAGGTGGGGCACGGAGCCTGGCGGTCGGCGCCCGCAATAGGTAGGTAGGTAGGGCGTTTTGGCGCGACTCAGTGCCGACAGACCCCCTATCTGGGTAGGAGCCGGAACCCTGGGGTGTACCCCGCCGACCGGCGTGGAAAAAGAAAAAATTGCCCATGAACCAACTCTCTCTGGCTTTCGGCCGAACATCCGCCTCCCCGCCGCCTCCCTCTCCACCGCCTCCAATTTATGACGGCGACGACGGTGCCGACACTGGCTCTGCCGGGCGGCGGAGTAATGCCGGCGATTGGCTACGGCACCTGGCTCTCGAAGCCGGGCGAGGTGTACGCGGGCACGAAAAAGGCGATAGAGCTCGGGTATCGGCACATCGACGAGGCGTGGGTGTACAAGAACGAGGCCGAGGTAGGCAAGGCGATCAAGGAGGTGATCGCGGAGGGCACGGTTGCGGCGCGCGCGGACCTGTGGATCACCTCCAAGCTGTGGCAGTGCCACCACCGCACGGAGCTCGTCCGGGAGGGCTGCCTTGACTCGATGACGCAGTTGGGCGTAGAGTACCTCGACCTCTACCTGATGCACTTTCCGGTGGCCTTTGTGCCCGGCTGCGACGAGGCGGTCTCGGCCGACCAGATGGATGACGTCCCCATCGAGGACACGTGGAGGGCGATGGAGAAGCTGGTGGACGAGGGGCTCGTGCGGCACATCGGCGTGAGCAACTTCGAGATTGCGGAGCTCAAGCGTGTGCAGGCGGTCGCGAGCAAGCCCATCGCATGCAACCAGTTCGAGACGCACCCGTACTACCAGCGCCGCGAGCTCTTCGAGTACTGCCAGTCGCACGGGATCGCAGTCACGGCGCACAGCAGCATGGGCGGCGGAGCGAACGCGATGAGGAAGTTCCACAAGAGCCCTCCGCTGACGGACGACCCGGTGATCGGCGAGATCGCCGCCAAGCACGGCACCTCGCCGCACGTCGTCCTGCTCGCGTGGGGTCTGCGGCGCCCCATGGCCATCATCCCGAAGTCGGTCACGCCGAAGCGCATCCAGGCCAACAAGGACGAGGTGCTCGCGCTCCAGCTCGACGAGGACGACCTCGCCAAGATCGCAGGCCTGGACAAGCCCGGCCTCGACGGCTGCTACTGCCACCCGCGCACGCCCTGGCTCGGCCGCTCCGAGTTCACCGGCGACACCAAGCACTACTACGGCTGAGGCGTGAAGCTGAAGTTGATCGCGGCTTGCCTCAGGCGGGGTGACTCGGGGCTCAGTGAAGCTCTCTCGTCTCTCCGACCCAAGATCGTCAATCTGTCGCTCTCTCGGCCGTCGGTGGCTCAAAATCGCTGTATGCCCTGGAGGCTGGAGCGCGTTGTTTGAGCGCGTCTATTTATATCGCGTTTGCGTTTCTCGTATTGCTATTTGATTTAAATTATTCCCATGAGCGGAGCGCAAGCGCAAGTGTACACACACACAACACTCTTGACACTTTTAGTCGAGGTGTCGAGCCGAACACACAGTGGGAAGAGCCGAACGGCATGCGCTGCGCTCCTGACCCTCTCCTGAGTCCTGTAGCACAAATCAGGCATACACATCCTGCAAACACATCCCGAGAATGTGCACACGCAAGGGCTCCACACCGCACCAGCGCACGACGTGACGGAGCACCACGCCACCCACAGGACTGCACGCAAGGAGGCACCAGCCGCTTCTCATTCGCCCCCTCAGACCTGCGCGAGGCCGAGCAGCGTGAACTCGGCCATCCGCATGTAGTCGATGGAGCGGTGCGACGCCTCGCTGTCCGAGTCGCTGTCGCCGTCGCTCTCCTCGTTCATGCTCTGCAGCAATTCGCTGACTGCGCCTAGGGTTTGGTGGGTTGGGGTTAGGGTTAGGATCAGTCGTGCCTGCAGCAGGTCGCCAACTGTGCCAGAGAGGGCAACTGCCGTGCCGGCTGCCGCGCCGCCCTCCTCGTCCTCCTCGTCCTCCTCGTCGTCGTCCTCCTCCTCCTCGATGAACTCCTCCTCCTCCTCCCACTCCTCCTCCTCCTCCTCCTCATCCCCACTCGGAGAGCCGCCCCCCTCCTCGCCCTGGCCGTCCTCGACCCCGCCTCCGACAGCACCGACCGTCTCCTCCTCGCCGGCCCCCTCCTCCTCGCCCTCGCCCGCCTCAAAGTTGTGGTTTGCAGGCCAGCACCCCCAGCGGCCAACCGCCTGCACCTTGTCCCCGACCAGCCGCGTGTGCCGATGCAAGTCACTGAGCGTCAAGCTCCAAGGGCTCACGCGCGCGTCGCGGCGGAAGCCGTCCTCGATGCTCGCCTCGGCCGCAAAGGCGGGACAGTCCCGCAGAAGCGTGAGCAGGGCGCGGCGCACACGCGTCGCACGTGCCTGAGCGAGCGCCTCGCCGATCGCATCGGGAGCCGCGGGCTGCGCAAAGCCGTGGATGCGGAGCCGCAGCGTGGGGTGGCGCTTTAGCAGCACCGCCACCCGCGCGACCGCCGCGAGAGAGCCGCTCTCCAGCTCGTCAGACGCAAACTGGAAGTAGATCCGCGGGAAGCGCGGCGGGTACTCGCACAAGTGGAGCCGCTCGAGGCTCCACGCGCAGTCGGTCGGCGCGAGGGACAGGTCGCCGCGCACGTTCCGCGCCTCGAGCAGCGCCCGGCGGCTAGCGGCGCACCAGCGTGCAACCTGTGGCTCGAGGAGCCGAGCATGCGTGGCGGTGCTCGCCTTGGCAAGGCGCGCCGCTGCAGCAGCCGGCATCAGCCGGACGACATCGAGGAGGGCGTCCGATTCCAGAAGGGCCTCGACGAGAGAGAAGGAGGGCTGGGCTGGCGTGTCGCCTGCGCCCGGCAAGATCTCCCCGGGCCTTTGAAGCATCGGCCGCCTCGCACGCCTCGTCTTCGGCCACCAAGCAGCCAAACTCGGCGACGCCAGCGTGCCGGCTCCTATCTTTCTGCTCAGAGGGGTGGTTGACGGGTTGAGGGTTGAGGCCCCCCCTCAACCATCTGGTTGACGGTTGAGACCCCCCGTCAACCCTTTAGTTGGGGGTTGAGGCCTCCGGGGCCTATTCACAGGCTCGCGCGTGATCACAAGATTGGAACAGCCCTGCCGCCAAAAAAATCGCTTCGCCTGCGGCGCGCTCTTGCGGTCCTCGTACCTTGAGCGCAATCCATAAGTAGGAGACGCTCACTGTCGCCATTCAGGCGCCTGATCCTTCAGCAAAGCGATGGCCTACCAGGTACGAGTTCAGATGCGCGCCCGGCAGAAGACGCTTGTGATGCCGCATGCATGCAGTGGAATGCGCACAGAGAACGGACGGCAAGAGAAGGCAAGGGAAGGAAGATAAACGGCTGGTGAAGCTCAGCTCACGGCGTAGTATTGCGGTCACTAACCATTCACGGCAAGAGTCACGGTGAATGCTGCCGCATAAAAGCAACAGAGTCGCAGTTGGCGCGATGGTCTTGTCGCGGTTATATAACGACTTGACGTTGCACACGGCCATAGACGCAGTATCTGTTTGGCGAGCCTCAAGCAGCGAAAGCAGGCGCGAGAAATTAATGTCAATCCTGAGATCTCAATTTTGGCGCTAGTTTCGTTTTCTGGTACATCATGACGACTTGGGTCTCATGTAGCTCTCGACGGCTCTTCGACGGCTCTTTCTGGTTGGATCAGACAGTGCTATCAGTCAACAACACAATGCCGAGAGCAGGGCGGCCTTCGAGCAGGGCGGCCTTCGAGGCAACTAAGTTCCTGCTGCATTTTTCATCGTACAACTTGATGGCGGGCGGACGTGTCGAGCATGGAAGGCGGCCATTGCTCAAACCTGTTCGAGTTGGCCTCCGGGAACAAGGGTGCGTGGCCGGCGCGGTCTGTTTCACGTGCAATAAGGGCAACGCCATCAACATCGCGAACATGGGCCGACATGCCTCCGACATTTCTCAGGGCTCGGACGGAAGCTCTGCAGACAGCCAGACCGCTCTGCGCGGTCGGACCGACTTTTTCAGACTTTGCTATTCTGGATACTGAGGGTATGTGCTGCTAGATCTCACTGAGCTGAGCTCGTATCTGGCTTTGGTAAGCAGTTTTGAGTTCGGTAATGTCTCCGGAGACGGAGGGCCGCGTCCGCGGACGACCATGACGTCGGCCGGGAGCTGAGAAGCGCACCCAGCGAGATCGCCCGAGATCGCGCGATTCTGCAGCACCTCGGCACTCGGCGAGGCGGATGGGTTGGGAGCGAGGGGGCGCAAGTGTGCAGTGCGGTAGATGGTCAGCTCGGGGCGCGTGAGCCGCTAGGTGAGCCGGACTTGTGAGCCGCTCGGCTTTCATTTCTCTCTGCGTTCTCGCACATGGAGTGCGAGGTATCTCGTCTGTCGCCGTCCCAAAACTGTCACTCCCCTTTCTCCCGGCCGGGGTGGGGCGCGCGCGGGGGCGGCGGGTGTGCGGGATGTCTGTGGGCCCGAGAGCGATATGCCATGTCCGCCTTGCGTTTGTTTCATAACATCGAAGGCTAAGCTCAAAATGAAAATAAACCTCACAAGAAAACTGCCGGGAGGCCCGAATGGCGGCCGACCAGCTGATAAGGACTTGCGAGTTTCCAACTTTGGTACACTCTCACTTTGATATTTCATCCCGCGGTGCACACTCAAAGTCCGGGAATCTCACGGACGCGCGCGTTTGGCCGGCTAGAATAAGGCCGGGCTGGCGTTCTTTCCGCCGCTGTCCCAGCATGTCCAGCATGCCGACCGCCGCCGTACCAAAGCTAATTGTTTTCGACCTCGACGCCTGCCTGGTGCGCGTAGTATCTGACACCTCCGGCCGCCGACCGTGACGTTAGTCAGAGGCGGCGGCAGCGCGCACGCGTCCCTGACACCGCCGCCCGCCGCCTGGCAGTGGACGCCCGAAATGTACGAGCTCTCTGGCCGCCCGACAAAGTACGACGCGGCGCGCGGCGGCGTCGCCGCCGGCGGTGACGTGGTCCGCCTCTTCTCGGGTGCGGCCGCAGTGCTCGCGCGCTTTTTGCCTGGCGGCGACCCGCGGCTCTCGAGCGCCACCGTCGCGGTTGCCTCGTCAACCACGGAGCCTGCGTACGCCGCCACCTGCCTCGAGAATCTTCCCGTCTCCCCGGAGCGGGGCGAGACAGTGGCCGATCTCGTGGATCACCGGCAGATCTATCCGGGCTCCAAGGGGCGGCAACACTTTCCAGCGCTGCAGCGGGAGACGGGAGTCCCGTTCGACCAGATGCTCTTCTTTGACGACTGCACGTACGGGGACAACTGCGGCGACGTGGCGCGAAGCTGCCCCGGCGTGGCTTGCGTTCGCACGCCCCACGGGCTGACGGAGGCATTATTCGACGCCGGGCTCGCAGCCTTCGCGAGGGGCGAGCGGGGTGTGCTGGACGCGGTGAAGGACGCGGTGAAGTAGCGCAGGCGGAGTTGCTTTACATAAGAATCGCGACTCTGTCCGCCCCCTTCGCACGGTAGTCGCACACCACCGGAGGACCGGCGCTGCGCGCCCCCACAAAGGTCAAAGCAGAACACTGGGCGGAGGACGGCTCAAAGACAATGACAACGTTCTGCCCCCGTGCGCGGAGTCCATAACCATATCTCGTTTTTGTAAAATGAACTCGGGGGCACGGGACGCGGCACAAACGGGGCACCGGGGAGGCACGTAGTGACGCAAGGGAGTCTAGGCGACGATGGCGTCCTCCGACGCGCCGCAGAGCGAGCCCCTGGAGCTCGGGGTCGCATGAATCTCAATCTCTCC
>NW_005200250.1:639528-642160 GCF_000372725.1 Emiliania huxleyi CCMP1516 | reverse complement strand
GGGGGGGGGGGGGGCGGTTTGACGAACTTGCTGGGCGTGTCAAGTTCGAACGATTGAGCGCTCGGCGGCTATCGTCAACTAGTGCCTTGCCTGCCGATGGCCCGCCTAGGCGCACCGCTGCGCCACAGAGAAGACCGCAGCCCACGACGGGCTGAAACCAGTGGCGAGGTTCAACAAGTCTCCACCGAGGATCCAAAGTGGCTCATCGAGGCGGCCGCCAGGCGCAAGGAGGAGCAGCCGCTCCGCGGCGAAGCCGACTCCGTCCAGCTTCTGCATCGTGCTGTCCCGCGAAGCGCGACACGGGCTCCTCTTCCTACCACGGGCTTCAACAGGGCCATGCAAGTCGCGGTCCTCGTTGTCACCCTCACCCTGGCCGCACTCGCGCTGACGGGAGCGGGCGCGGTTGCTCAACCGATGGCCTCGCCGCCGCCGCCCCCGCCCAGGCACCTTGTAGTCGTGTTCAACCTCCTTGAGACTGCGGAACCAGCCAACTCACACCGACGGCTCTTTGACGCCAGTTCGCTGGAGGCGGTGCTTCTCGACCAGCTTCCGGCTGGAGTCGAGCCGGGTGATGTCAGGCTTCTTGACACGGGCTCCGGCTTCGAGGTGGAGATTGCTCCACACGCCACGGTAACGACGGACGACGTGATGCAAGCCGTGCAGTCAGACGGGTTCGCCAATGCGGTCAAGGAGCACCAGCTACGAGTCTCAAACCTGCACACCGCGACGGCGTCGCCTCCCTCGCCACCATTGACACCGCCCCCACCGCCGCCACGACTGCCTCCAGCGCCAAGCCTGCGCTCGTTCTTCTCGGGCCAAGTCTCGCTCCCCGTCGGCCTCGCCGCCGGCGTCGCCGTCGTGTCCCTTATGCTGATCGCAACAGTCGTGACTCGACGGGAGAGAGAAGCCTCTCTGGCACCTCGGGCTCTCAAAGCTTCGCCGCGTGGGGTGGCTGTTGCGTGGCGTGGCGTGGTCAAAGGCGATGAAGTTGACGACGAGGCTGGCGCCGCACCGGCCGTGCCCTGCTCAAGCCCGACGCAGCAAAAGGTATGGTCGCCCACGACGAGCATCGAGCAGACGACGAGACGGGCCGAGGCGGGCGACACCGAGGCGATGATGGATCTCGGTCTCGCGTATTACATTGGCCTCGATGGGGTGAGCAAGGACATCACGCAGGCCTACAAGTGGTACCAGCGAGCTGCAGACGGCGGTTACCCCACAGGCATGGCGCGCCGCCTCGGCTTCCTGGTGCAAGCCTCGGGCGATGCGCCCGCGCTCGTGCCGAGCCTCTCGGGCGATGAGGTGGAGGCGGTGGAACGAGGAGCGAGCAAAGCGGGTCGGGCGGGTGGGCCTCCGGCTGGCCCCACGGCACAGGATTGTGCACGGGAGCGAGACGGGAAGGAGAGAGGCGGGAGGGGGGCGAACGCGCGCATGTTTCTCCTCTGATACCGTGAATTCCGCGAATGTGTCACACCGGTCACACCGGTCGCCCGGTCACACCGGTTGCATTTGCTGATTTAGGAGAGATTTGAGTTGCACTAAATGGCCATCACGACATGTTGGAGTTGCAACTTGCACCCGAAGGGCCGCGCTGTCCCGGCGGTCACAAGCAGGTACCAGCCTCAACACCTTGTGGGGCTGAGCAGGACGTGATGGACACTTTGGGTGGCGCCATCTGGAGCCTCAGTGCGCCCGGCGTGCAGGTGAGAGGGCGACAGCAGGTCCGAAGGAATTTGGTGAGCTACAGCTACGGGCGGCTGGCCTATGATGCCGCCGACAGCAGCACGAGCAGCTTCAGCTACAGCTATGGCAGCAATTTCCTGTGGCCAACAGCTCCCGAGGAGGGGAGCTTTGCCACCTCGCCGCCCTCACCGTCCCTTCTCCTCCACAACCCAGAGCAGCCGCTGTACGCAAAGGCTGCTTTGTCACCAGAGCGGCTCAATCCAGGAGCAAAAGCCCCGACATCCAGACTCATCCCAGAGCAGCCGCTCTTCGCCGAGGTCTTTTTGTCGCCCGAGCACCTCATGTCAGACACAGCGCAGCGCTCGTCGTCCTCCTCGCCAACGTCGCTGCTTTCACCCGAGCTAATGCATGCACGTGGATCGCAAGACCGGACCGCAGTCAGTGCGCTAGCTTCCTCATTCAAGCCATTCCCTCCTCCTCCATCGCCACCGCCGCCTGTAGCCCCGCTCCCCTCACCACCCCCTCCTTCACCCCCTCCTTCACCCCCTCCCATCCCACTTCCCTCACCACCCCCAATCCCATCGCTTCCCCCACCGCCCCCTTTGCCGTCACCGCCACCGCCCCCCTCACCACGATCGCCCGATCCCTCTCCGCCACCGCCACCCTCACCGGATCACCCTCCGTCACCGCCGCCTCCACCGAGCCTGCCCCCTTCGCCGTCTCCATCGCCACCTCCACCCCCGAGTCCAAGTTCGCCCGATCCCTCCCCGCCTCCTCCTCCGCCACTGCCGCCGCCAACACCAGAAGCACCGCCTTCAGCACCGCCGCCGCCGAATCCGCCGCCGCCACCGCCTCCGTCTCCACGCTCGCCTGATCCCTCTCCCCCCCCACCCCCATACCCGCGACCACTAAGGCCACCGACCTCGTCGCCGTCACCGTTGCCGCCGCC
>NW_005200250.1:629274-630721 GCF_000372725.1 Emiliania huxleyi CCMP1516 | reverse complement strand
CCGCTGCCAACAACGCCACCACCTTCAAATCCTCCCAGCTCGCCGCCGCCGTCTCCACCCCCACCCTCACCACCGCCACCATCTCCACCGCCTCCTTCCTTGCCACCTCCTTCATCTTCGCCACCCTTGCCGCCGCCACTCTCGCCACCACCGCCCTCACCACCACCACCATCTCCACCTCCGCCACCGCCTTGCGAAGCGTCATGTGATGCACACGACGCATACTGTGATGGGACTCGAATAATTGGATACGACGGCTTTGAATTGATTACCCTTAACGACAGCGACGCCGTTGTCGATAGCACCTGCTGCAACATTAGCTCCGCCGACCCCTCAACGTGCGGCTACGAGGTCACCGGATCAAGAGACGAGATATGCGTATTCTTCTATGGATACAACTGCAGTCTTTTGACAAGCCGCCGCGCCCTGAGCGAAGCAACGGTGTGCACAGGCGAGGCATGCCTGCCTGAATCTGTGAGTGAAACCCATTTCAAGATGGAGCGAGTGATGGTCACGCCTCCCCCCTCACTGCCGCCACCATCGCCGCCGCTACCGTCGCCTCCACCGCCCTCTCCGCCAACACCATTGCCCCCGCCCCCATCACCACCACCTCCCTCACCGCCGCCTCCGCCGCCACCCTCGCCGCCACCGCCATCTCCGCCGCCGCCCTCGCCGCCTCCACCCTCGCCGCCTCCACCCTCGCCGCCACCGCCACCTCCTTTGTCACCACCACCCTCGCCGCCCTCGCCACTGCCGCCCCCGCCGCCACCACCTTCACCATCGCAACCGTTGCCATCGCCGCCGCCGCCCTCACTACCGCAGCCCTTACCGCCGTCGTCCTCGCCGCCTCCGCCCTTGCCTCCGCCGCCCTCGCCGCCCCCACCCTCACCACCACCGCCCTTGTCACCGCAACCGTCCCTACCACCATCGCCGCCCCCACCATCGCCCCCGCCCCCGTCACCGACGCCTCCCTCCCCTCCGCCGCCCTCGCCGCTTCCATCGCCCTTGCCACCTTTGCCGCCGCCACCATCTCCGCCGCCACCATCTCTGCCACCGCCCTCGCCACCACCACCATCGCCATCGTCTCCCTCTTCTCCACTTCCCTCACCCCCGCCTCCATCACCGCCACCTCCATCGCCGCCACCGCCCTCGCCGCCACCGCCCTCGCCGCCGCCTCCCTCGCCGCCGCCTCCCTCGCCGCCGCCGCCCTCGCCGCCGCCGCCCTCGCCGCCACCTCCCTCGCCGCCACCTCCCTCGCCCCCGCCGCCCTCGCCCCCACCTCCCTCGCCGCCGCCTCCCTCGCCGCCGCCGCCCTCGTCTCCACCTCCCTCGCCGCCTCCGCCTTCGCCCCCACCTCCCTCGCCCCCGCCGCCATCACCGCCGCCGCCATCGACACGGCCGCCTTCAACGCCGCCTCCCTCTCTTCCGCCTCCCTCGGCGCCGCCCC
>NW_005200250.1:627587-628669 GCF_000372725.1 Emiliania huxleyi CCMP1516 | reverse complement strand
GGAGCGTGCAACCTGTTGGCACTGCGCGGTCGCTTGCTCAAAAGAAGGCTCGCCGTCGAGCGCCGGCTGCGAGTGCCGGTGATTCGCCTCGGACGCGCGCTGCGCGAAGGCGCGCAGCAGAAAGCACGCCGTCGATCTCTCGCGGGGAGAGAACTTTCTGCTCTTCATGCTGTGAATCCTGCTGAGCCCTGCGCAGCACAAAGCGTGGCCCTTTTCCTGGGACCATGAACGGCACTTGGGGCTGCACCAGGCGCTCGCACAGCCCTCGCAGCGCAGCGGTTGCGCTGCAGCACTCCAGCAGAGGCAGGCGCTGCAGGCCTCGCTCAGCGACTCTCCGTGTGGGTACGAGTAGCTCACGTCTTCAAAGTCGTGCATTATGTGCGAAAAAGAGGCGAACGAGGCGAGCTGTTCGCCCGGGGCGATGTCTCGCACCGCCACGATTCCTCGGCCACGTCCTGGCAGAGTTCGAACAGCGAATGAAACGTCAGCGCGCTCACTGAGGAGACTATCAGTTGCGGCATGCATCGACTTGGAACTGCGGCGGCGACAAAATCTGCCCGCGTGGTCAGTTTCAGCTCACGGTCAAGCTCAGCGTCCAAGCCAGCGTCTAAGATAGCGTCGTCGAGCACGCACGTCGTCGAGCACGCACGTTGGTCGGCACGTTGGAGGCACGTCGTCGGGGACGTCCGCGAGGCAAAAGAAAATCAGTGTGCGCCCCCGCCCACCCCTTCACCGCACCACCTTCCTTTAGCTCGTCTTCGGGACGTGTGTACGTCACAACCTCACGTGCGAGTTGTGGCGGGAGAGGAACGAGCCGGTGCGCGCTTGGCGCGCCGCACCGGCGTACGACGCCGCTCTGGGGACGCGCGTACCCACCGCGGTCGATACGCCCTCGCACCGTTTCCTCGCTCGTGGGGCCGCGTTGTCAAAGACACCGCTGTGCCCGAGTGCCTTGAGCTCGCGCCTGGCCACGGAAAGCTCCTCCTCGAGGGTTGCCGCGGCCTCTTGTGCCTCCTTCGCAACCATTCTCCAGCCTTCCAGTTCGCCGGCTAGGGCCTGCTGCTGAAGTTCTCCCAGCTGCG
>NW_005200250.1:626676-627487 GCF_000372725.1 Emiliania huxleyi CCMP1516 | reverse complement strand
CAGAAGTACGAACGAGCAGGGAGCATTTAGACGCCCCCGCCGCCGGGGCACCGCCGCCGTCGCCCCCGCCGCCGTCGCAGCCGCCGCGCCGTCCCCCCCTTGCCCGGGGGGCCCCCCCCCACCGCCGCCACCCCCGGAGTCCCCATCACCGCCGCCTCCCTCGCCTCCTCCGCCCTCGCCGCCGCCACCCTCGCCGCCGCCACCCTCGCCCTTACCCTTGCCACCTCCACCGTCACGGCCACCGCCCTCGCCGCCTCCCCCCTCGCCGCCGCCGCCCTCGCCGCCGCCGCCAACGCCAGCATCACCGCCACCACCCTTATTGCCGCCCTCGCCGCATCCCCCGTCCCCGCCTCCCCCGTCCCCGCCACCTCCCTCGCCACCACCTCCATCGCCCTTGCCATCACCACCTCCGCCCTCGCCACCACTGTCTTCGCCCCCGCCTCCCTCGCCGCCGCCACCCTCGCCTCCACCTCCCACGCTGCCGCCCTCCCCGCCTCCTCCGTCACCGCCACCTCCTTCGCCGCCGTCGCCATCACCGCCGCCACCCTCGTCCTTGCCCTCCCCACCTCCGCCCTCGCCGCCGCCGCCCTCGCTGCCGCCCCCATCGCCGCCGCCCCCGTCGCCACCACCCTTGCCCTTGCCCTTGCCACCGCCACCGTCAATTCCGCCGCCCTCGCCCCCACCACCGTCTCCGCCGCCGCCATCGCCACCGCCGCCCTCGCCGCCGCCACCCTCGCTGCCGCCCCCATCGCCGCCGCCCCAGTCGCCACCACCCTTGCCCTTGCCCTTGCCACCGCCACCGTCAATTGTT